>NC_057814.1:310257559-310267198 GCF_018294505.1 Triticum aestivum | reverse complement strand
GGCGGGACACGTGGCGCTCGCGGGTTGGCCGGGCGGCGCGGCGGACGTGTCCGGCACGGGCGGACGCGTCCGGCGCGGCGCGGAGGGAGAGGGTTAGGGTTCGTCTGAGATTTCGTTTTTGGGATGCCCACTCATTTATAGGTAGAGGGAGCTAGGAGACTCCAAATGAGGTGCGGTTTTCGCCCACACGATCGTGATCGAACGACTTAGAGCATGGAAGAGAGTTTGGTGGGCTTTGGGCTGGTTTTAGAGGGGGTTTTTGCTGGATACTCAAATGGACATTGCGGAGGCCCGGTTAACCGTTGGAGTACTAAACGACCTCCGAATGGAACGAAACTTGACCGGTAGTCTCCGGGTGGTATAATAAGACCACTTGACAAGCCTCGGTCCATTCCGAGAAAGTTTGACACACGCACACGAAACAAAACTAGAAGGGTGCACCGGAGGAGATAGGAGCGCCGGATTGGAAAACGGACAACAGAGAAAATGCTCGGATGCATGAGACGAACACGTATGCGAATGCAATGCACATGATGACATGATATGAAAATGCATGACATGACAAAATACAAAACGAAAGACGAAACCCGACAACGGAGGGAAAAACATATCACATAGCCGGAAATGGCAAGAGTCGTAGTTACAAATATGGCAAGTTACATGCGGGGTGTTACAACACTCCACCACTACGAGAGGATCTCGTCCCGAGATCTAGGACTGAAAGAACTCCGGATATTCGGAACGGAGATGGTCCTCGCGTTCCCAGGTGGCTTCCCGGTCGGAATGGTGCCACCACTTCACTTTCAGGACTTTGATAGACTTGTTGCGAGTCTTGCACTCAGTTTCTTCAAGAATTGCAACTGGGTGCTCATGATAAGACAAATCTTCTTGGAGGTCAATCTCTTCGAAGTCGATAGTGCGCTCGGGCGTCTTGAAGCACTTGCGGAGCTGTGACACGTGGAACACATCGTGCACGTTCGCGAAGTTGGAAGGAAGCTCAAGTTGATAGGCGAGGTCGCCTCTTTTGCCAATGATCTTGAAAGGACCCACGTATCTAGGGGCAAGCTTCCCTTTGATACCGAAGCGACGAGTGCCTTTCATTGGAGAGACGCGGAGGTAGACATGGTCTCCGATCTCGAAAGCCAAATCACGATGCTTACTATCATAGTAGCTCTTCTGGCGCGATTGCGCGGCTTTGAGATTATCACGGATGACTTTACACATTTCTTCAGCTTCAGTGATTAAGTCATTGCCAAGAAGTTGGCGTTCACCAGTCTCTGACCAATTGAGAGGAGTACGGCACTTTCTGCCATAGAGAATCTCGAATGGGGCCTTGCCCGAACTCGCTTGGAAGCTGTTGTTGTAGGAGAATTCAGCATATAGAAGACAATCTTCCCATTTCATGCCAAAGGAAATGACACAAGCCCTGAGCATATCTTCAAGAATTTGATTGACTCGCTCGACTTGGCCACTAGTTTGAGGGTGGAAAGCTGTGCTGAAGCGAATGTTTGTGCCCATGGCCTTCTGGAAGGAGTCCCAGAACTTAGAGGTGAAGATGCTTCCACGATCAGAAGAAATCAATTGTGGAATGCCGTGCAAGGAGACAATTCTGGAGCCGTAGAGCTCTGCCAGCTGAGCTGCTGTGATGGATTCTTTGATTGGAAGGAAATGGGCCACTTTAGAGAGCTTGTCGATGACAACGAAGATAGCGTCATTTCCGCGCTTGGACTTGGGGAATCCAGTCACGAAGTCCATATCAATATGATCAAACTTCCATTCTAGGATAGCAAGAGGTTGGAGGAGACCAGCTGGTCGTTGGTGTTCTGCTTTCACTCTTCGACAGACATCACATTCATTCACGAATTGAGCAATTTCGCGCTTCATTCGAGTCCACCAATACGACTGCTTGAGGTCATGATACATCTTCGTACTTCCAGGATGAATGGAAAGGAGAGAATTGTGCGCTTCGTTCATTATGACTTTCCTTAGATCACCTTTCGGAACCACAATCCGGTCCTCGAAGAACAAAGTGTCTCTGTCATCAATGCGATAGCACTTGTATTTGGAAAGACCCTTGTCGATACCACGTTTCACCTTCTTCACCATGGCATCAAGGAGTTGAGCCTCACGAATTTGATCTTCCAAAGTAGGAGATACTATGAGGTTGGCAAGAACGCCTTGAGGAACAACTTGGAGATTCATCTTGCGGAAAGCTTCACAAAGATCCGGCTGGAAAGGCTTGAGAATTAAGCTGTTGCAATAAGCTTTCCTGCTTAAAGCATCTGCAATGACATTAGCCTTGCCTGGAGTATATTCGATACTCGGATTGTACTCTTGAATCATTTCGACCCATCGAGTCTGCCTGAGGTTGAGATTGGGCTGAGTGAAGATATACTTGAGACTCTTGTGATCAGTGAAAATGTCCACTTGTCTTCCCAACAAGAGATGTCTCCACGTAACCAATGCATGGACAACTGCCGCCAACTCAAGATCGTGAGTGGGGTAGTTCTTCTCGTTGGGCTTCAACTGCCGAGAGGTATAAGCCACAACTTTCTTCTCTTGCATTAACACAGCACCGAGACCTTGGAGAGAAGCATCACAGAAAACTTCATACGGCTTGGATTCATCAGAAGGAGTCAAGACAGGAGCTGTGACTAGTTTCTGTTTGAGAGTGTTGAAAGCAACGTCACACTCAGGAGACCAGACATACTTCACATGCTTCTATAGGAGGTTGGAAAGAGGCTTTGCAATCTTGGAAAAATTCTCAACGAATCTCCGGCAATAACTTGCAAAACCCAGAAAACTGCGGAGCTGCTTGACGTTTTAAGGAGGTTCCCAATCCAGAACTGCGGATACCTTCTCGGGGTTAACAGCGATGCCTTTGGCAGAGATGATGTGAACAAGGAAAAGAACTTCATCGAGCCAAAACTCACATTTGGAGAACTTCGCATAGAATTGATACTCTCTGAGCTTGTCGAGCACCAATCGCAAATGTTTGGCATGATCATGCTTATTCTTGGAGAAGACCAAGATGTCATCGAGATACACCAAAACGAATTCATTGGTATAGGGGTTGAAGATGAAATTCATCATCCGAGAGAACACCAGAGGAGCATTGACAAGGCCGAAAGACACGACAGTATATTCATAAGAACCAAAGCTTGTTCTGAATGCTGTCTTGGGAATATCTTCTTCATGAATGCGCATCTGATGATAACCCATACGAAGGTCAAGCTTCGAGAATACTTTAGCCCCTTTGAGTTGCTCAAATAGCTCATTGATGTTGGGAAGTGGGTACTTGTTCTTGATTGTCTTCTTGTTCAACGGACGGTAATCGACACAAAGTCGGTCCGTGCCATCCTTCTTCTTGACAAAAGGAACACCACAACCCCATGGAGAAGAACTCGGTCTGATCAAACCCAGACGTTCTTGTTCATCGAGCTGCTTCTTCAATTCCTTCAGCTTGTTTGGTCCAAGCTTGTATGGACGCTTGCAAACGGGTTCAGTGCCAGGCTCTAGTTCGATAACGAACTCAACTGGCCGATGAGGAGTCATACCCGGAAGCTCTTCTGGAAAGACATCTTGATACTCGCAAACGACTGGAATTTGAGAGATGGCATCCAATTCGCCCTTCTCATTGAGAGAGAAAAACCGAATGGTTTCATTACGAGCGGCAAAAACAATCACATCCTCAGACGAGTGTGTCAATTGAATTTCTCTGGCAGCACAATCAAGTTGAGCCTTGTGCTTAGAAAGCCAGTCCATCCCGAGAATAAGGTCAATATCCGAATCACCAAGAACAATTGGAGAAGACTGAAATGCATAATCGCCCATCTTGATGGTAACATTCGGAACCATGGAACTTGCATTCATGCATTTGCCTGGAGAGACAACTGCTAACGGCCTAGGCAATCCTTGGAAATGCAATTCATGCTTGGATGCAAAAGGTCTTGATATGAAAGAAAGAGATGCACCAGTATCAAAAAGAACTTTTGCAGGAATATCATTAACAGGAAGATTACCCATTATCACATCAGTAGATTCCTCCGCTTGAGCTGCATTCATCATGTTCACCTTTGCAAACTTTGGATTATGCTTGACCACTGCATTGCTGGAAGATCTGACAGGAGGAGGAGGAGGAAGACGCCTCTGGTTGAAGCACTTGTTAGCATAGTGACCTTTCTGCTGACATTTGTTGCAAGTCACCTCTGAGAGTGGACGGTGATAAGGAGCATTGGACTTTGGAGCTTGATTCTGAGACTTGTTCTGATAGCCAGAGTTGGAAGAGTTTGAAGAACCATGGCCACCTTTGTTCTTCTGCTGGTACGGCTGACGGAACGGAGGAGGAGGAGGCAACCAGAACTTCTGTTGCTTAGCTGTCACAAGTGAGGAAGAAGAAGACTGAACTGCGTCTCTGACTCTCTTCTTAGAAGCCTCACAATTGAGCTGAGCAGCCTCTTGCTTCAGTGCCATATTGTAGAATTGATCAAACTGAGTAGGCTCAACAAGAACGAGAGCTAACTGCAGATCCTCTTTAAGGCCACCTCTGAAGTGATAGATCATGCTCTTCTCATCAGGAACGTCTTGTTTAGCGAAGAGAGCAAGTTTCTGAAACTGAATGTTGTATTGATACACAGACATGTTTCCTTGCTTGAGATTGCGGAACTCCTCACGCTTGCTCTCAACAACACTTTGTGGAATGTGGTGCGCTTTGAAGTCCCGACAGAAGTCAGTCCAAGTAATCACACGACCTCCTCTGGAATCTTTGTATTGCTGAAACCAATCAGCAGCTTGGTCCTTGAGCTGGAAAGAAGCGAACTTGACAAAGTCCTCAGGCCTGACATTGCTACATTCAAAATGCTTGTTGATATCCACGAGCCAATCATCGGCATCTGTGGCCTCGGCACAGTAGCTGAAAGACTTGGGCTGATTTGCGAGAAACTGGTTGAGAGTGGCAAAGTGAAACTGATTGTTGCCTTGACCTTGATTGCCTTGATTGCCTTGCCCTTGAGTACGTTCTTGCAAGAGTTGCAGAATCATCTGAGCATTGGCGTTGGTGGCTGCCATGATTGATTACCATGCCTCCGGAGGTGGAGGTGGTGGCGGAGGGTTCGCTTGACTCACTTCATTGCGATCCGGATTCTGACGCGTTGGCGGAGCCATCCTGAAGAGGGTGACATCCGTTAGCATCTTGATAGTCAAAAGATAAGTAGAATCAACGGACAGAAATTGCAACATATAGTCTTCACAATAAACATTCGAACGAAGATGAACGAATGACTTCCGTAGTAAACCATCACACTTCCATAAGTTGAGAAGCCACTTGAAAAGATATGGAATGAACATATGAATTGGAAGAAACTCGAATACCACATACAAAATAAAACAAAGTATGGGCTTGCAAAATAAGCCGGAACAAACATATGATAGAGGTTTCGTCTGAAGTTTTCGTGGTGGGGCCCACACGGGCTCAATCGTACAGCACCATCATGTACAAGGCTGTGCACATGACATACGAAGCGTCCCCGAGTCGGCAAAGCCATGGACTCTTTAAGACACAACGAGACCACTATAAAATCGACCGTATACAGGCGGACCACTAGACGTCGAACCCCAATCTCATATGATGCGTCTGTCGGAAAGAAATCCTAAGGCTACTAGAATTCCCACTTATAAACTCCTGAAACTTTCTGGTTATGCAATCTGGTGTAGGGGATACAGGGGACACAAATATATATCACCCAAACTAGCAATCCCTAGATCCAGCTGTATCCATCCGTCAACACATAACCAAGAAACCTTCGGAAATCGTTTACCTCAACCTTCGAAAAAACATCCGTTATACAAGTTATGGCAATACTCCCGAACTCCCGCCCCAGTACTGGGTGGCGTCGAGGTGATCTCACCAACAACTGCATAAAAGAGATTTCGATGTCGGCGAAACTCAGGTATTCCAGAACTGCAACGACAACACCTCGGAGCTCAACTCCCTGGGACACTGCCACAACCCCTAAATGACAGGAGGCACCAAGAACAATGTTCTCGTCACAAATCGATCGGAACGATTCCAAGATACCCGCGTGATCCTAAAATTTTTTTTTAGTGAAATTTGAGGAGAGAGTAGTCAAAACTTCTACGTCAGGAGACCTCACCAGAGCGACGAAGGGACTGAGGAGTAAAAAGAATCCTACTCTCTGATATATATAATCCTAAGACTCAAAACATTTTGTTCTAGACTCAACAACGTCAGCGATTCGATCAAGCAGGGGGCTCCTAAGTCGGGGATGGCTCTGATTACCAACTTGTAACGCCCACGATGCGGCTATATCTCCCACGTGTCGAGGCACGACTTAGAGGCATAACCGCATAGTGGTTTTGTCGCAACAAGGGTCATCTTCACACAATCCCATGTAATGAACAAGAATGGGATAAAGAGTTGGCTTACAATCGCCACTTCACACAATACATAAATATCATCATACATCATCCAAAATACAATCATATAGACCGACTACGGCAAAAATCCAGATGAAAATAAGACAACCCCAAATGCTAGATCCCTGATCGTCCCAACTGGGCTCCACTACTGATCATCAGGAAAAGACACATAGTAACGACCACGTTCCTCGTCGAACTCCCACTTGAGATCGACGCCATCATCTGCACTGGCATCATCGGCACCTGCAACTGGTTTTGGAAGTATCTGTGAGTCACGGGGACTCAGCAATCTCACACCCGCGAGATCAAGTCTATTTAAGCTTGTAGGACAAGGAGGTGCAAAAGGTGGAGCTGCTGCGGCAAAAGCATATATGGTGGCTAACTTGCGCAAATGAGAGCGAGAAGAGAAGCAATGGAACGGGCGTCATCTAGCAATGACCAAGAAGAGGTCCTGAACACCTACTTACGTCATACATAACACAGACCGTGTTCACTTCCCGGACTCCGCCGAGAAGAGACCATCACGGCGACACACGCACTTGGTGTATTTTACTTGGGTCAAGTGACAAGTTATCTACAACCGGACATTAACAAATTCCCATCTGCCTCATAACCGCGGGCACGGCTTTCGAAAGATATTACCCTGCAGGGGTGTCCCAACATAGCCCATCATAAGCTCTCACGGTCAACGAAGGATAAACCTTCTCCCGGAAAGACCCGATCAGTCTCGGAATCCCGGTTTACAAGATATCTCGACAATGGTAAAACAAGACCAGCAAAGCCTCCCGAATGTGCCGACAAATCCCGATAGGAGCTGCACATATCTCGTTCTCAGAGCACACCGGATTGTCCAAGCTTCCGATAGGCCAGACCAGAGTTGCCCCTGGTGGCCACCGGCGACTGACAGTTTGGACCAATACTCAGAGGAGCACTGGCCCGGGGGTTTAAAATAAAGATGACCCTCGGGCTCTAGAAAACCCGGGGGAAAAAGGTATAGGTCGCAAATGGTAAAACCAAGGTTGGGCCTTGCCGGAGGAGTTTTATTCAAGGCGAACTGTCAAGGGGGTCCCATAAATCACCCGACCGTGTAAGGAACGCAAACTCAAGGAACATAATCCCGGTATAACAGTAACTAGGGCGGCAAGAGTGGAACAAAACACCAGGCATAAGGCCGAGCCTTCCACCCTTTACCAAATTATATAGATACATTAATTAAATAAGATATATTGTGATATCCCAACATATCCATGTTCCGACATGGAACAAACTTCAACTTCACCTGCAACTAGCAACGCTATAAGAGGGCTGAGCAAAAGCGGTAACATAGCCAAACAACGGTTTGCTAGGAAAGGATGGTTAGGGGCTGACATGGCTGAAATAGGAGACATGATATAGCAAGCGATAGGTAGCAGAGCATGGCAATAGAGCGAACAACTAGCAAAGCAAAGATAGAAGTGATTTCGAGGGGTGGTCATCTTGCCTGCAAGGTTCTCAGAGTTGTCGAAAGCTTGATCCTCGTAAGCGTACTCGACAGGTTCCTCGTTCACGAACTCGTCTCCCGGCTCTACCCAAGACAAGAACACAAACAAACGGAACCACAATCAACAACGAGAAATGCGCAAGCAACATGATGCAAAACATGTATGATATGCAAGATATGATATGCGATGCATATGCGTGCTCCGGAAGGAAAATGATGAACATGGAAGTAACTTGGCAAACCAAGCATGCCACTGGAAAGATGAGATGATTTCGGTCGAAATCGATATAAAGATCACCGGAATCGGATGCACGGTTTGCAAATGGCAAGCAAAACAAGAATGACACCAATCTGCGATAAACAGCAAGATAGCACTTAAAATGCAACAAGTAACAATGCTACAGCATCCCAACATAGAAACAAAGCACATGGCAATAATCTACAGGAGATGCTTGACAAAAGATGAACACTGAGCTATGGCTAGTTCACAACATAACAAGCTCAAACAAGAATGGCGAAAGTGCAAAAGATTACAGGTTCACAGACTTAGTGAAAAACTGGACATGGCAGAAATTAGCATCAGGTAGCAATGTTCAGAGCACGAAATCAACATGCTACAGGAACTTAACATAGCAAAACAAGGCATGGTAGTGTTCTACTAAATGTTCATGACAAAAGTCCCTTACTGACCATAAGCCAAAAAGGACCAGAAGATATGATGGCAAGCATGTAAACATAGCAAGTGTCGTTATCAGGTTTCAGACTTATAAGAAAACAGAGCATGGCAGAAATATTAATATGTAGGCCTCTTTGTGAGCTTGATGCACTCACTACAGAGAAATGCATGACAAATGAAGCATACCTACAGCAAGATGGCATGTTTATGAAGCTATCCATGGTAAGAACAATTGCATAGCATGTATGGACCAACTACAATAAGCTTGGCAAGATTGCAAATCATGTTAAGAATCTGGCAGAAATATTTTATAGCACAAGTAGAGCAAGATTGAGACATGCTATGGCACTTTAAAATTGCAAACAATTTCCGGAAAGGATCAACTACAACTATAGCTACAAAACATCCTTACTGAACATCTCCAAAATATGCATGGATCTCTCTGTAGCATCAAGTTTACATGGCAACAAAATTACAGCAGACAAGGACTTGGAGTAATCACTAAGTCTCTGAAATCAGAAATATTACGGGGCCTATTTGCATGCTTGTGCTAGTCACCACAGAGATCACAAAAATACGTGGACTATACCACTAGAAAGATGACATGGCATACTTCAAAACACATGTAGAGCTCATTCTCAAAAGATGCACAGATTAAATGATACAAAAAATGACAAATCTCCAAGTTCTGATAAGAACCAGAGATTAACAGCAACTAGCCCTCTTCCAACGAAGATTTAGGCATCAAGATGACCTTTAATGAAAATGGTGCAATTGAATATAATGTAGAGCATTACGAGACGAACAATTTGACATATTATATGCGCAAATCGGAGCTACATGCACAAAGTTATCGCATCTCGAACAGGAGCACCTGCTGAAGATTTCTGGGACTTAGAGAAAAAGAGGGGGGTTCGAGGAAAGTCAACGGGGGAGTTACCGATCCAGATCTGGCCGGACTACAGGAGCTCGGGCTCGGCTCCGGCGAGGGAGGTCGACGCCGGCGAGGCAGCGGATGGCGGGGCCCGGCGCCGGCGAGGGCGGC
>NC_057814.1:310250989-310257061 GCF_018294505.1 Triticum aestivum | reverse complement strand
GGGTTGGCCGGGCGGCGCGGCGGACGTGTCCGGCGCGGGCGGACGCGTCCGGCGCGGCGCGGAGGGAGAGGGTTAGGGTTCGTCTGAGATTTCGTTTTTGGGATGCCCACTCATTTATAGGTAGAGGGAGCTAGGAGACTCCAAATGAGGTGCGGTTTTCGCCCACACGATCGTGATCGAACGACCTAGAGTATGGAAGAGAGTTTGGTGGGCTTTGGGCTGGTTTTAGAGGGGGTTTTTGCTGGATACTCAAATGGACATTGCGGAGGCCCCGTTAACCGTTGGAGTACTAAACGACCTCCGAATGGAACGAAACTTGACCGGTAGTCTCCGGGTGGTATAATAAGACCACTTGACAAGCCTCGGTCCATTCCGAGAAAGTTTGACACACGCACACGAAACAAAACTAGAAGGGTGCACCGGAGGAGATAGGAGCGCCGGATTGGAAAACGGACTAACGGAGAAAATGCTCGGATGCATGAGACGAACACGTATGGGAATGCAATGCACATGATGACATGATATGAAAATGCATGACATGACAAAATACAAAACGAAAGACAAAACCCGACAACGGAGGGAAAAACATATCACATAGCCGGAAATGGCAAGAGTCGGAGTTACAAATATGGCAAGTTACATGCGGGGTGTTACAACACTCCACCACTACGAGAGGATCTCGTCCCGAGATCTAGGACTGAAAGAACTCCAGATATTCGGAACGGAGATGGTCCTCGCGTTCCCAGGTGGCTTCCCGGTCGGAATGGTGCGACCACTTCACTTTCAGGACTTTGATAGACTTGTTGCGAGTCTTGCACTCAGTTTCTTCAAGAATTGCAACTGGGTGCTCATGATAAGACAAATCTTCTTGGAGGTCAATCTCTTCGAAGTCGATAGTGCGCTCGGGCGTCTTGAAGCACTTGCGGAGCTGTGACACGTGGAACACATCGTGCACGTTCGCGAAGTTGGAAGGAAGCTCAAGTTGATAGGCGAGGTCGCCTCTTTTGCCAATGATCTTGAAAGGACCCACGTATCTAGGGGCAAGCTTCCCTTTGATACCGAAGCGACGAGTGCCTTTCATTGGAGAGACGCGGAGGTAGACATGGTCTCCGATCTCGAAAGCCAAATCACGATGCTTACTATCATAGTAGCTCTTCTGGCGCGATTGCGCGGCTTTGAGATTATCACAGATGACTTTACACATTTCTTCAGCTTCAGTGATTAAGTCATTGCCAAGAAGTTGGCGTTCACCAGTCTCTGACCAATTGAGAGGAGTACGGCACTTTCTGCCATAGAGAATCTCGAATGGGGCCTTGCCCGAACTCGCTTGGAAGCTGTTGTTGTAGGAGAATTCAGCATATAGAAGACAATCTTCCCATTTCATGCCAAAGGAAATGACACAAGCCCTGAACATATCTTCAAGAATTTGATTGACTCGCTCGACTTGGCCACTAGTTTGAGGGTGGAAAGCTGTGCTGAAGCGAATGTTTGTGCCCATGGCCTTCTGGAAGGAGTCCCGGAACTTAGAGGTGAAGATGCTTCCACGATCAGAAGAAATCAATTGTGGAATGCCGTGCAAGGAGACAATTCTGGAGCCGTAGAGCTCTGCCAGCTGAGCTGCTGTGATGGATTCTTTGATTGGAAGGAAATGGGCCACTTTAGAGAGCTTGTCGATGACAACGAAGATAGCGTCATTTCCGCGCTTGGACTTGGGGAATCCAGTCACGAAGTCCATATCAATATGATCAAACTTCCATTCTGGGATAGCAAGAGGTTGGAGGAGACCAGCTGGTCGTTGGTGTTCTGCTTTCACTCTTCGGCAGACATCACATTCATTCACGAATTGAGCAATTTCTCGCTTCATTCGAGTCCACCAATACAACTGCCTGAGGTCGTGATACATCTTCGTACTTCCAGGATGAATGGAAAGGAGAGAATTGTGCGCTTCATTCATTATGACTTTCCTTAGATCACCTTTCGAAACCACAATCCGGTCCTCGAAGAACAAAGTGTCTCTGTCATCAATGCGATAGCACTTGTATTTGGAAAGACCCTTGTCGATACCACGTTTCACCTTCTTCACCATGGCATCAAGGAGTTGAGCCTCACGAATTTGATCTTCCAAAGTAGGAGATACTATGAGGTTGGCAAGAACGCCTTGAGGAACAATTTGGAGATTCATCTTGCGGAAAGCTTCACAAAGATCCGGCTGGAAAGGCTTGAGAATTAAGCTGTTGCAATAAGCTTTCCTGCTTAAAGCATCTGCAATGACATTAGCCTTGCCTGGAGTATATTCGATACTCGGATTGTACTCTTGAATCATTTCGACCCATCGAGTCTGCCTGAGGTTGAGATTGGGCTGAGTGAAGATATACTTGAGACTCTTGTGATCAGTGAAAATGTCCACTTGTCTTCCCAACAAGAGATGTCTCCACGTAACCAATGCATGGACAACTGCCGCCAACTCAAGATCGTGAATGGGGTAGTTCTTCTCGTTGGGCTTCAACTGCCGAGAGGTATAAGCCACAACTTTCTTCTCTTGCATTAACACAGCACCGAGACCTTGGAGAGAAGCATCACAGAAAACTTCATACGGCTTGGATTCATCAGAAGGAGTCAAGACAGGAGCTGTGACTAGTTTCTGTTTGAGAGTGTTGAAAGCAACGTCACACTCAGGAGACCAGACATACTTCACATGCTTCTATAGGAGGTTGGAAAGAGGCTTTGCAATCTTGGAAAAATTCTCAACGAATCTCCGGCAATAGCTTGCAAGACCCAGAAAACTGCGGAGCTGCTTGACGTTTTGGGGAGGTTCCCAATCCAGAACTGCGGATACCTTCTCGGGGTTAACAGCGATGCCTTTGGCAGAGATGATATGACCAAGGAAAAGAACTTCATCGAGCCAAAACTCATACATCATCCAAAATACAATCATATAGACCGACTACGGCAAAAATCCAGATGAAAATAAGACAACCCCAAATGCTAGATCCCTGATCGTCCCAACTGGGCTCCACTACTGATCATCAGGAAAAGACACATAGTAACGACCACGTTCCTCGTCGAACTCCCACTTGAGATCGACGCCATCATCTGCACTGGCATCATCGGCACCTGCAACTGGTTTTGGAAGTATCTGTGAGTCACGGGGACTCAGCAATCTCACACCCGCGAGATCAAGTCTATTTAAGCTTGTAGGACAAGGAGGTGCAAAAGGTGGAGCTGCAGCGGCAAAAGCATATATGGTGGCTAACTTGCGCAAATGAGAGCGAGAAGAGAAGCAATGGAACGGGCGTCATCTAGCAATGACCAAGAAGAGGTCCTGAACACCTACTTACGTCATACATAACACAGACCGTGTTCACTTCCCGGACTCCGCCGAGAAGAGACCATCACGGCGACACACGCACTTGGTGTATTTTACTTGGGTCAAGTGACAAGTTATCTACAACCGGACATTAACAAATTCCCATCTGCCTCATAACCGCGGGCACGGCTTTCGAAAGATATTACCCTGCAGGGGTGTCCCAACTTAGCCCATCATAAGCTCTCACGGTCAACGAAGGATAAACCTTCTCCCGGAAAGACCCGATCAGTCTCGGAATCCCGGTTTACAAGATATCTCGACAATGGTAAAACAAGACCAGCAAAGCCTCCCGAATGTGCCGACAAATCCCGATAGGAGCTTCACATATCTCGTTCTCAGGGCACACCGGATTGTCCAAGCTTCCGATAGGCCAGACCAGAGTTGCCCCTGGTGGCCACCGGCGACTGACAGTTTGGACCAATACTCAGAGGAGCACTGGCCCGGGGGTTTAAAATAAAGATGACCCTCGGGCTCTAGAAAACCCGGGGGAAAAAGGTATAGGTCGCAAATGGTAAAACCAAGGTTGGGCCTTGCCGGAGGAGTTTTATTCAAGGCGAACTGTCAAGGGGGTCCCATAAATCACCCGACCGTGTAAGGAACGCAAACTCAAGGAACGTAATCCCGGTATAACAGTAACTAGGGCGGCAAGAGTGGAACAAAACACCAGGCATAAGGCCGAGCCTTCCACCCTTTACCAAATTATATAGATACATTAATTAAATAAGAGATATTGTGATATCCCAACATATCCATGTTCCGACATGGAACAAACTTCAACTTCACCTGCAACTAGCAACGCTATAAGAGGGCTGAGCAAAAGCGGTAACATAGCCAAACAACGGTTTGCTAGGAAAGGATGGTTAGGGGCTGACATGGCTGAAATAGGAGACATGATATAGCAAGCGATAGGTAGCGGAGCATGGCAATAGAGCGAACAACTAGCAAAGCAAAGATAGAAGTGATTTCGAGGGGTGGTCATCTTGCCTGCAAGGTTCTCAGAGTTGTCGAAAGCTTGATCCTCGTAAGCGTACTCGACAGGTTCCTCGTTCACGAACTCGTCTCCCGGCTCTACCCAAGACAAGAACACAAACGGAACCACAATCAACAACGAGAAATGCGCAAGCAACATGATGCAAAACATGTATGATATGCAAGATATGATATGCGATGCATATGCGTGCTCCGGAAGGAAAATGATGAACATGGCAGTAACTTGGCAAACCAAGCATGCCACTGGAAAGATGAGATGATTTCTGTCGAAATCGATATAAAGATCACCGGAATCGGATGCACGGTTTGCAAATGGCAAGCAAAAAAAAAATGACACCAATCTGCGATAAACAGCAAGATAGCACTTAAAATGCAACAAGTAACAATGCTACAGCACCCCAACATAGCAACAAAGCACATGGCATTAATCTACGGGAGATGGTTGACAAAAGATGAACACTGAGCTACGGCTAGTTCACAATATAACAAGCTCAAACAAGAATGGCGAAAGTGCAAAAGATTACAGGTTCACAGACTTAGTGAAAAACTGGACATGGCAGAAATTAGCATCAGGTAGCAATGTTCAGAGCACATAATCAACATGCTACAGGAACTTAACATAGCAAAACAAGGCATGGTAGTGTTCTACTAAATGCACATGACAAAAGTCCCTTACTGACCATAAGCCAAAAAGGACAAGAAGATATGATGGCAAGCATGTAAACATAGCAAGTTTCGTTATCAGGTTTCAGACTTAGCAGAAAACAGAGCATGGCAGAAATATTAATATGTAGGCCTCTTTGTGAGCTCCATTCACTCACTACAGAGCAATGCATAAAAAACTAAGCATACCTACAGCAAGATGGCATGTTTATGAAGCTATACATGGTAAGAACAATTGCATAGCATGTATGGACAAACTACAATAAGCTTGGCAAAATTGCAAATCATGTTAAGAATCTGGCAGAAATATTTTATAGCAAAAGTAGAGTAAGATTGAGATATTCTATGGGACTCTAAAATTGCAAACAATTTCCGGAAAGGATCAACTACAACTATAGCTACAAAACATCCTTACTTAACATCTCCAAAATATGCATGGATCTCTCTGTAGCATCAAGTTTACATGGCAACAAAATTACAGCAGACAAGGACTTAGAGTAATCACTATGTCTCTGAAATCAGAAATATTACGGGGCCTACTTTGCATGCTTGTGCTAGTCACCACAGAGATCACAAGAATACATGGACTATACCACTGGAAAGATGACATGGCATACTTCAAAACACATGTAGAGCTCATTCTCAAAAGATGCACAGATTAAATGATACAAAAATGACAAATCTCCAAGTTCAGATAAGAACCAGAGATTAACAGCAACTATCCCTCTTCCAACGAAGATTTGGGCATCAAGATGACCTCTAATGAAAATGGTGCAATTGAACATAATGTAGAGCATTATGAGACGAACAATTTGACATATTGTACGCGCGAATCGGAGCTACACGCACAAAGTTATCGCATCTCGAACAAGAGCACATGCTGAAGATTTCTGGGACTTGGAGAAAAAGAGGGGGGTTCGAGGAAAGTCAACGGGGGAGTTACCGATCCAGATCTGGCCGGACTACAGGAGCTCGGGCTCGGCTCCGGCGAGGGAGGTCGACGCCGGCGAGGCAGCGGATGGCGGGGCCCGGCGCCGGCGAGGGCGGCGGGG
>NC_057814.1:310243428-310250381 GCF_018294505.1 Triticum aestivum | reverse complement strand
GTCTGAGATTTCGTTTTTGGGATGCCCACTCATTTATAGGTAGAGGGAGCTAGGAGACTCCAAATGAGGTGCGGTTTTCGCCCACACGATCGTGATCGAACGACCTAGAGTATGGAAGAGAGTTTGGTGGGCTTTGGGCTGGTTTTAGAGGGGGTTTTTGCTGGATACTCAAATGGACATTGCGGAGGCCCGGTTAACCGTTGGAGTACTAAACGACCTCCGAATGGAACGAAACTTGACCGGTAGTCTCCGGGTGGTATAATAAGACCACTTGACAAGCCTCGGTCCATTCCGAGAAAGTTTGACACACGCACACGAAACAAAACTAGAAGGGTGCACCGGAGGAGATAGGAGCGCCGGATTGGAAAACGGACAAACGGAGAAAATGCTCGGATGCATGAGACGAACACGTATGCGAATGCAATGCACATGATGACATGATATGAAAATGCATGACATGACAAAATACAAAACGAAAGACAAAACCCGACAACGGAGGGAAAAACATATCACATAGCCGGAAATGGCAAGAGTCGGAGTTACAAATATGACCAGCAGGACGAAGGTCACCACGGAGCCCACGACGGCGTCACCACCAGAGCCTTTGGTAGGCGAAGACCACCTTTTGTCAGGATAACTTGTACTAGTTGTCTCCCTTCAAAATTGGTCATTGTGTGATCCCTTCCCGCCTAATATTTGGGAAGAGGACCAAGGCCACTATAAGTAGGACTAGCCACCACCGTAGGAGGCAACTCATCTGGGGGAGGATCATTTAGACCATCCCCCCACACACCAGCTCCCTGAGCTCAAGAACACCTCTCCTTAGGAGGTTGTTCATCCCTTGTACTTGTTCATCCCCAACCTGCAAGGCAATAAACCACACCACACTAGAGTAGGGTATTACACCACAACGGTGGCCCGAACCAGTATAAACCCCCGTGTCTCTTGTTCTTTGGGTTTGGCGAGCTAGGCCTTGAGATCGTTGTGCGAGCGAGCCAGGGAGAGAGACAGATCTTCGTGCGCACCCCGGTGTTCGAACCTCAAGGGTTTGCCGGAACCCACAATCCGACTGATTCAGACTTTTTGGACTTTCCGGCCCAGCTTGCATGCATAGCAGCTAGCCAAAGCTGAAGAGACATAATACACACTCAAGCAGGACTAGGGTTTTACACTGCTCAGCGGCCCAAACCTGGATAAAGATCCATCGTGTCGATCGTTAGATCTGCTATTTGCACACCCCTCTTCCCATGCCAAACCGTAGAAGGGATCCACGTGATCCCATAGGTGTCGTTTCCCTGACATCTTTGGCGCGCCAGGTAGGGGGGATAGAAGGTTTTGCAAACCTGATCTAGCGGTTAGCGCGTCATTTCCTTCATCATCATAGATCCCAAGAAGAAGGGGATCACGGCGATCAGTTCATCTGGAGACGATCCGCCCGTGCCAGCACGGACGAGCGATGGGGTAGTCGCGGATGGTGGCGGAGGTGAGGATCGTGAGCATCCACAACATTCTGGCAACTGAAGCCAGGCGAGCGGCATCGTTCATGCCCGAGACGACGAACCGTGCGCCGCCGCATCCAAGGACGGAGCCGTGCCGCCTACGGGCGGCGTGGGGACCTCCAAGGGTGGAAAGGGGAACTCCAAGTCGCCCCCGCCGGCGCATGCACCGCGTTCTTCCCAGGTCGTGCTTGACGAGTAGCACCACGGCGTTGGTGACCCCGGGCAGTGCCGCGGGAAGAGCCCTCAGCATCATTCTCGAGATGCGCATGGCCGGCATGCACGCCAAGATGCTGGTCAAAACGGCGCACGGCCGCGGAACCGTGACGGTGCTCCTTCTAACATGGTTGGAAGTCCGAGCACCTCCCGTTCCTCGCGCTTGTCGCTACCACCTATGCCAGCAGAAGCATTAGCACGAGTGGAGCTACTCCTCGATTTCCCTCCTGCTGCAGAGAAGCCAGAAGAGTGGAGGGCTGCTATCCAAAGCCTTATTGTCCATGCCAATAAAGATCGATACCATGAGGCGGGCCGTTCGCAGCATCGGTCCACCGAGCCGGCGCGTGCTGACAGCGGATGGGCCGGAGGCGACGCAACTACGGTGCACTTCCCTCCACCACGACAGCAACGGTCGCCAGCTCGGCGGGTCAATGCATGTGATGATGGATCCACGACATCATCCAATCCACAAGCTCGTCGCGACCAACGTCAAGTTCTTCGGGAGCGGGTTGAAGAGGGCGCTCGAACTACCATCGAGCAGCGCTGGGAAGCACACCATCAATCTGATAGGTGTGCAGTGCCCACTGCGTACAGGCCTGCGTCGGGGGATTCTGGCGACTTGCCTTACGAGGTAGGTTGTCTAGATTTTACCCGTGAGCTGCGGCGGTTCCAGTTGCCCACTACCCGCATGTTCCAACCAGAGGTCCCAGAGAAGTACGACGGCAAGACGCCTAAGCATTTACACCATTTCCATGCAAGCCTCCAGGGCTCGGGGCTGCAAGGTGCTCGCCAACTACTTCCCGTTGGTACTCAAACCCAACGTTAGGTCGTGGTTGATGCACCTGCTCGTAGATTTTATCTCCTCCTGGTCGAACCTGTGCCACGAGTTTGTTAGCGCCTTCACTGGAGGCCACACGGCTCCTGGCCAGGCAAGCGATTTGCATCTCATCCCCAAGAAGGATGGCGAGTTCCTACGCAAATGCATACAGAGATTCAGTCGTGTGCAGTACAACATCCCGGATGTTCATCCTGCCGCTATCATCAGCGCGTTCCATCAGAACATGCGCAACCGCAAGATGCGTGAGGAGCTGGCGATGAACAAGGTTACAGATGTTGCCGAGCTTTATGTTCTGGCCGACAGATGTGCTTGGGATGAAGAGGGAAGGAAGTACCCCGGTGAAGATGCCGACGCGGGAAGTGATTCTGGAGACGAAGACGTCGCCGCCCCTACAAAGAAGGGCCAGTTGTGCAACAGGAAGCGCAAGGGCAAGACCGTGCTTGCCGTCGAGGAATCCGGCAACCCCGGCACTGCCAAGAAGGCCAAGGTTGACAACCCCGGCAAGGAGGTTGCCTGGTGCGCCGCTTGCCAGGCCTTGGCGGCTGCCGACAAGCCGGAGGGCTCCGACAAGCAATATTGCAAGATCCATCGCACCAAGGGCCATGACCTCTAGAACTGCCGGCAAGTTGAGCAATTTGTAGAGAGGAAGAAAGCTGAGTATGAAAGACGGGACAAAGGGAAGTGCCAGGATGGTGCTGAGGGGTCCGGCAAGAAGCAGTGGCCAAGGGGGGCGCCGCAGCAAGGAAAAGCAACAAGAGATGGACGACGAGTCCAGTGAACAGGAATTTCAAAAGGCCACAGAAGCCATGTGCATCGATGGTGGCGCCTCGTTGGATTCTTCTCACCGCCAGCTTAAGCAATGGGCGTGCGAGATCAGTGCGACAGAGCCATCGATCGATGCCCAGAAGCCACTGAAATGGTCCAACACGCCTATCATTTTCGACGCCGAGGATCACCCTGATCGCACAACCTCGGTCGGGATGCTTGCCGTTGTTGGTTCACCAACAATTCGCAACCTCAAGGTGACAAAAATATTAGTTGATGCTGGGGCCAGTCTGAACCTGATCTCGCCCAAGGTGATCAAGAGGTTGCAAATCCATGATGGAGATCTCGAAGAGACGGGCACGTTTCAAGGGGTCAATCCAGGGAGAAGCCATCCCAAGGGTAAGATCACACTACTAGTCACATTTGGTGGTGAGTTGAACTAAAGGACAAATATGATCGTTTCTAATATAGCCAAGATCTCGTTGCCATATAATACGATCATTGGTCGTCCAGCACTGGCCAAGTTTATGGCAGCATCACACTACGCCTACAACACGCTGAAGATGCTCGGCCCGATGAGCATCATCACTGTCGGCTTCGACAAGAAAGATGCACTCATCTGTGCCGACCAGCTCTATCGGGAGGCGGTGGTTGCACCTGCCGCGAAGGCACTTGCTCCTGCCACTGGAGCTCCCAAGGGAAGAAGACCGACAAGACCTCAGTCGCTGGCAAGGCTTCTGGCCCCGGCAAGGACTCTTGCACCCACTCCGGCAAACGCGCCTCCTTGGAGTGCTGCGTTCCCATTGAGGACGTGCCAGAGAGCTCCACCGGCAAGAGCAAGAAATCCAAGGCAGCACCACCAGAGACCAAGAAGGTGCCCGTCAAGGAGGACGGCACGGGCGGAGATTTCACTATAAGCTCCACCCTCGGCAGCAAATAGGATAGCGCACTCGTTACCTTCCTGCGGGCAAATGTCGATGTGTTTGCATGGTAAGCATCTGACATCCCCGGCGTTCCCAGGGAGGTGATTGATGTCCACCTTGCTGTCTGTCCTCATGTGCGGCCCGTCAAGCAAAAGGTCAAGAAGCAAGCTTTGGAGCAGCAAGAGTTCATCATCGAGGAGATTAGGAAGTTGGAAGCGGCAGGCTTGGTCGGAGGAGTGCTCCACCCAACATGGTTGGCCAATCCGGTGGTGGTGCGCAAGGCAAATGGGAAATGGAGGCTGTGCATTGATTATACAGATTTCAATAAAGCCTGTCCGAAGGATCCTTTCCCTTTGCCGCGCATCGACCAGATCATGGACTCCACTGCCGGGTGCGACCTGGTGTCGTTCCTCGACGCCTATTCAAGATGCCTCCAAATCTTTATGACGAAGGAAGACGAAGAGAAGACTGCCTTTATCACCCCATGTGGTACGTATTGTTTTATACGGAAGCCTTTCGGGTTGGAAAGTGCTGGTTCGACATTTGCAAGAGTAGTTTACATTGGTTATGAGCCCCAGCTCCATAGAAATATGGAAGCTTACAAGGATGACATAGTGGTTAAAACTAAGGACAAGGCAACACTCGTGCAAGATTTGGAAGAAATGTTTGCAAATTTGCGCAAGATCAACCTCAAGCTCAACCCTGAGAAGTGTGTGTTCGGTGTCCCATCCGACAAAATTCTTGAGTTCTTTGTGTCTCAACGTGGGATCGAGGCGAACCCCGACAAGATCAAGGCGATTGAGCAGATTGAAGCACCAAGACGAGTCAAAGACGTACGTCGGCTTGCTGGCTACGTTACTGCTTTGAGTAGGTTCATATCCAAATCTGCTGAGCGAGCCCTCCCCTTTTTCAAGATTTTGAAAAAGGCAAGGCCAATGAAATGTACCCCGAAGGACGAGGCGGCGCTGCAGGATTTGAAGAGGTACCTCTCCTCTACGCCAATACTAGTCGCGCCTAAGCCGCAAGAACCGTTGCTGCTATATCTAGCGGCAACAAATCAAGTGGTCAGTGCCGCACTAGTGGCACAGAAGGAAGCTGATGAAGAAGCAATAGCAAGACCATTGGATGACAAGCCAGAGCTCCCCCTGGCTGGGTCTGGCGCCGGCAAGGCAGGACCCTCGGCAGAGTCTGGTGCCGGCAAGGCAGAATCTACGCAAGCAAACAAAGTGATACAGAGGAAGAAGATGATGGAGCACCCGATTTATTTTGTCAGCTCCTTCTTGCAGGGGGCTAGGTCGAGATACTCTAGTGTGCAGAAGTTTCTCTTCGGCCTCCTTATGGCCTCGAGGAAGCTGCGTCATTATTTTCAAGCACATAAGATCACCGTCATCACTCGCTTCCCGTTGCAATGAATCTTGGACAAACCAGATGCAACCGAAAGGATCATGAAGTGGGCGTTGGAACTGTCAAGCTTTGGTCTGAGGTTTGAAAGCACTTCGATAATCCAGAGAGGAGCCTTGGCGGAGTTCGTTGCAGAATGGACCTCAACGCCTGACGAAGAAATTCAAGAGACCACTCTCGCCGGCAAGGAAACAAGCCGCGACTGGATTATGTAGTTTGATGGGGCTTTCTCGCTGCAAGGCGCCGCTGCTGGTGTGTTGCTTGTCGCGCCCACCGGAGAGCACCTCAAGTACGTAGTCCAGATGCACTTCCCTCGGGAGAGATTGACGAACAACACTGCGGAGTATGAGGGGCTGCTTTCCGGTCATTGGATCACGGCAGACCTAGGAATCAGAAAGTTGATCATCCGTGGGGATTCACAACTCGTAGTGAAGCAAGTGAACAAGGATTATCAGAGCCCTTTGATGGAAGCTTTTGTAGATGAAGTGAGGAAGTTGGAAGAGCGCTTTGACGGTTGTCACGACCGGTTTTTCAATAATATAATTCTTGAGAGACCAATCCCTTTTACGGACCAGTAAGGAAGAATTCCTTCTCACTGGTAGACAATATCATGGTCACAGAAGAAAAATACCAGGAGTACTGAATATAATACAAAGTTGAGCAGAAACTGCCCAACAATTTATTACATGCACGCCGGTAAAACAAGACGGCGCATAGGGTGGCATAACTACTAACTCACGATAAAAACGGAGGTGGAAATATCACTGCGAAGTGAGTGATATGACTCCTGAAGACTACAGCTCGTCGAGCGTCGGAGTGAGCCTCGAGGAGACTCATTGCGGGTGGCGGAAGCGTATATAATACAAGTGACCAATATCCGGGATCGCGCAGGACTGACTGGGACTCCTCTAGGCATCGGACGCGCTATCAAACTCTTCATCCAAGAGATCGCCTTCGCCAACATCTGGCCAAGTCAACAAGCCAGGTGAGTACTATGAAAGTACTCGCAAGACAGTTCGGACATAAGATATAACAAATGTAAACATGAAGCATATAAACAAGTTAACCAGTGCGTTCAGACATAGAGATAATAATTACTGGGTGCCAAACGAGTGTCTGAATGACTCCTCGAGAGGAAACTGCAAGGATAATAATATTGGTGCCAAACGAGTGTCTGAATGACTCCTCGAGAGGAAACTGCAAGGATAATAATACTGGTGCCAAACGAGTGTCTGAATGACTCCTCGAGAGGAAACTGCAAGGATAATAATACTGGTGCCAAACGAGTGTCTGAATGACTCCTCGAGAGGAAAC
>NC_057814.1:310215512-310243418 GCF_018294505.1 Triticum aestivum | reverse complement strand
AGAGATAATAATTACTGGGTGCCAAACGAGTGTCTGAATGACTCCTCGAGAGGAAACTGCAAGGATAATAATATTGGTGCCAAACGAGTGTCTGAATGACTCCTCGAGAGGAAACTGCAAGGATAATAATACTGGTGCCAAACGAGTGTCTGAATGACTCCTCGAGAGGAAACTGCAAGGATAATAATACTAGTGCCAAACGATTGTCTGAATGACTCCTCGAGAGGAAACTGCAGAATAATAATGCCACAGTCGGGCGTCGGGGCGACACCACATAAAGGGCTTATAACAGAAAATAAAGGCAGTGCGTGCCACAGTCGGACGTCTGAGCGACATCACATAAAGGGCTTATATTTCAAAGTAGGAAACAAAAACATGCCGCAGTCGGACGTCTGAGCGACATCACATAAAGGGCTTATATTGAAGCTCAAAAATACAGTAGCTCGAGATTATAAATTATTAAAGTACGAGACAAAATAAGGTTAGTCCATCCACAATAGTAATAACATTTAAACTGGGTTAACCACTTGAGCTTGTTCACCGGGGACAAGTTTTCCACGCGGATAGATATGGATATACTGATTTCACTACTTGATCATGGGTACGGTGATTTGGAAGAATTTGACTCTGCAGAGTTTGTACTTAACCACAGCCAACGGATTTCCGTAGTCACGGGGACTAGTTCCGTTTACGGTGTTTTGGAAGAAACATGTCTAACCAGTACACACCCATTTCAATATTCCGAAGCCAGGGATCACCCTCGGCAACGTTCAAGAAAAACCTTGAGACGGGGAGGCTACAACCTCGCGTAGCATGGGATCAAATTTCTATACGCGCGCTCTAAGGGGGTGCCCCCCCTCTTGCTCCCAACCGGAAACACCCATGCCCCCTGACCGGATGACTGGCTTTAATCCTGGGCCAAGGTACCATCATCCCGGCCTCTCTGTTTGGTGTGTACACGGAAAGAGGTTACCAACTTACTAAACCGCATCCTGGCAAATGAAACATGTGGCAGCACGGGAGGGGGAAGAACGATAACGTGGTTCCGTCCACGTTAACGTCGGAATTCGTCGGATGACGCAAGGCTGATATGCTACAACGGTACCACCTTGCTTCCCTTCATGTCACCACATGATTAGGCCATCTCTCATTAGAGATCATCGCAACTTTGGAACATGCGGGTAGTTGCCTTACAAGCAACGAGGTATTCACCGACACTCATACGTCACGCACAAACTTTCACGCAAACATGCAAAACACCTATCATATCAAATGTTCAAACATGCTTGCCTGGTTCGGAGAAGTCGGAGTCTAGCTCGGCGAAGTTCACGGCTCCGTCACCTCTCCCGGAACCTACGGCAATAACGAAAACGGGTACTAACGTGAAAACCATTTTAGGAACATGAGAAAAAGAATCACTCAAAAATCCCTTTTCATTTAAAAGTTATAAAGGTTTCTGTCCAGGGACCTATCTGCAATGAAACAGAAAAGTTCCAGGGTTTTAACTAAGAAAACAGAAAACGGTTCGATTGGAAATGCGCAAGCTCAAGAAGGAAAGCGTATTTGCCCGAAGGCGCCAACAGAAAACGGTTCACGAGGGGAAACGGAAGAGAGGCTGACAGGGGGGTCCCACGTGTCAGGTTTAAAAAGCTCGCCGGCGCCCGAAGACTGCGGTGGACGCCGGCGTCGAACCACGGCGAGTTAGGAGGATCAGAGGGTACCAAGAGCTTCAGCGTGTTCTTCTGCGTCGGTGGGTGGTGGACTCGACCGTCGGAGAGCACCACGTCGACGGCGACACTTTCTCCGGCGGACGGCGGCTCGGGTGGTGGTGGAGAACTCCGGTGGAGGGCTGCAAACTTCGAATTGAAGCGCGGGTCAGAAGGAGGGATGCATAGTGAAGCTACTGGCAAGAGATGGGAGGCAGAGGCGCACGCACGGGAGCGAATCGAGCTGGATCCCGTGGCGGGTCGCGGCGGCCGGAGTCGAGGAAGGAGACCTCCTCAGGGCCCTTCCAGTGGCTAGGCGTGCTCTAGGTGGAGTGCAAGGATGGTGTGGGTTCGAGTTGAAGCTCGGGGCCTCTATTTATAGGCGGATCGACGGGGTGGCCGTGAACGGAGAATCTCCGGCGAGCAATTACGGCGATGCAGTGGATTGGCAGGAGGTTTGAGTGGCCAGGCAGCATCAGTGGAAGTTAATGGTGCCGTTCAACCGCTATTCTCGGCTGGTCTTGGCGTAACGGCGTCGGTCCACGGTGAGGTGGCCGCACGGGCACGACGGCGGCAGAGAGCGCGCTCCGCGCCCTGCGGTTCGCGACGAGAGTGGCAGCGCGTTCGGGGGAGTGGAAGGCCACGCGGCGAGCTCCGGTGGCTTGGGCGGCGCTGGGTGGCGCCGTCAGCGCCGCGCCTCTCTCTGGCGGCCGCAAAGCCGCCGCTGGCGTCGGTCACGGGGCGGCGCACCTTCTGCTGCTCGTCGCCGACGTCCGCAAGGTGCCAGACGCTCATGCGGTGCAGAGGACAAGGGGGAGGGGACAGGGAACGCGGCGACACAGCGGCACTGGCGAGATCGACGTCGGGTTCTGAAGAAAACGACAGTGCACTGAAATGTTCTTTGAACTTTCTGAACCTGATTTTGACAATGCACTGCAGGTGTTCGACAGAAGGATTTGGCAATGAGAATTTTTTTTCTGGAGCTGGTACTTGGTGAGGTGACCACTCAATGCACCCAGAGGCTGCGTGATTTTACTTGGAATTTTTGGAGAAAGTTTTGAATGAATTTCACCAAATTTGACAAATCTGGCCCAAACTTGCAGCAAGTGTAGTTTGAAAAATTTGAACTGAAGACCAGTGGATCTTCATGGATCTTGGTTGAGGGTTCAAAGGACTAGGGAGGGGAGTTGGTTTGGGGGCAAGAATCAAAGCAGAAAGTGTGGCTCCTTTGTAAATCACCAATGGCTAGAATAGAAGACAGAAATTTGTTTGAATATGTTTTGAATGGAAAAAAATTATATGCAGAGGTACAACATGCTGGATGTGATGCAAAACATGATCCAGAGATGAGGGAAGATTTAGGAGAGTGGATTTGCACTAAGGCCATGGCAAGAAGGAATTGTTGAAAGTGGCAAAGGATTATTCCAAAAGCCATAGTGCATTTTCAAAGAGATTTTCAAAAGTCATTTTCCTCAAGTGAAAAGCATTTGCCTTGAGTCAAAATAAAAATCAAGAACCTCCAGGACCGAAGACAGATCTTGGGTGAATCCAAATAAAACTTTTGCCATAAAAAAATATTTGAAAGGGAGAGTTCTTTTGAGGAAAAATTTGAATCACCTCCCTCAAGTCAAATAAAATCTTTTCAAAAAATCCAAATAAAAACTTGGGTGTCACAACGGTCTACAAAGAGAGCATGTTCCTCGAGCAGAGAACAGCATTGCTGACGACATGTCAAAACGTGCTGCCCTTAAGTTACGTGTGGAACCAGGGACCTTTGTGCTCCAATTGACTCAGCCATTCGTTGAACCATCGGCAGGACAAAATAAGCGAAGGAAGTCAGGCCCCGGCAAGTACTTTCCCGCTGAGCTCCCAGGAGCTACCGGCAAGGATGTTGCCGGGGATGCCAAGCTTGCCAGGGAGCGACAGGCTCCGGCAGGGCCTCAAGCCCTTGCCGTAGAGACAACTGCTCCCATGGCAGAAGACATGCCTTTAGTCCTTGTCGTCGAGCCTCAGGCCTCGGCATGGACGCAACACACTGTTCAGTTCCTCCAAACAGGGGAACTCCCTGATGGATAGGAAGAAGCGAAGAAAGTAGCCCATCGGTCTGGCATGTACCAGTTTGTGGACGACATCCTATACAGGAAAAGACCGAACGACATGAAATTGAAGTGCATTCCTCGGGAGGACTGACTGGAGTTGTTGGCAGAGATACACGGAGGCATATGTGGATCTCACATAGGATCAAGAGCCCTTGCTGGCAAGGCATTCCGGCAAGGTTTTTTTTGGCCCACTTCTCTCCGGGATGCAACTGCACTAGTAACCAAGTGTGAAGCGTGTCAGTTCCATTCGAAGAAACTCCATCAGCCAGCTCAAGCTCTTCAGGCGATCCCTCTTTCCTGGCCATTTTTGGTCTGGGGACTCGACATACTGGGCCCTTTTCCCCATGCTGTCGGGAGCTTTGAGTACTTGTACGTTGCCATCGACAAGTTCACAAAGTGGCTAGAAGTGGAAGCGGTGAGAAAGGTGATAGCACAATCAGCCATCAAGTTCTTCAAGGGACTAGTTTGCCGTTTTGGTGTGCCAAACTGAGTGATCACCGACAACGGCACGCAGTTCACAAGCCGCACCTTCATGCAGTACATCCAAGACCTCGGCAGCAAAATTTGTTGTGCTTCTGTCGCACATCTGTGAAGGAATGACCAGGCGGAAAGGGCAAATGCTGAAGTGTTGCGGGGCCTCAAAACAAGGACTTTTGACAGGCTGCACAAGTGTGGAAGACGCTGGATTGACAAGTTGCCGGTGGTTCTTTGGTCAATCAGGACGACACCAAATCGAGCCACCGGCCAGACGCCCTTCTCCCTCGTGTAGGGGGCAGAAGCAGTTCTCCCCACAGAACTCACATATAGATCGCCTCGAGTGCTCACTTATGATGAGCTTGAGCAAGAGCAGCTGCGGCAAGACGATGCTACGCTCCTTGAGGAACACCATCTTCAGGCTGCTATGCGAGCTGCGCGCTACCAGCAAGCCTTGCGCCGCTACCATAGCTGCAAAGTTCATGCCCGAAGCTTTGAGGAAGGCGACCTTGTTCTCTGGCGCGTTCAGTCAGCCAAGAATTCCAACAAGTTGAAGCCAAAGTGGGAAGGCCCTTATCGGGTAATACGAGTCACCAGGCCCGGCGCAGTCCGCCTGGAGACCGAAGATGGTATCCTAGTGAGCAACCCCTGGAACATCGAGCATCTTCGCAAGTTTTTCCCGTCAGGCGCGGTTGTCGGGACCCCAGGCAACCCCCTTTTGTACTAGCCTTTCCAGCAAGGCATATCACCCTATGTACAGAGCCAGGCGCAGACCCTGCGCGTAGTTCACAATTCAATAAGCTTCAGTACATTTCTTGTTGATTTCCATGTTCATATATATATATATATGCATGCTTGTCCATGATATCGTACTATGTTTGCTTCCGGCAAGCACTGATAAACCACCAAGGTTCCATGTTCCTATTTTCTCTTCTTTCTTTTTCTCAAAGGACGGAAGGTTCCCTCGCGTACAAGTTTGCTGGGGGAATAGGGAGTGTGGGCACCAACAAGCGGCGTTCCAAGTGGCATCTATGGAAAAGAACACAACAGCGAAAAGCTAAGTCACGAAACCTCGAGTGAATTTCTTTTAAATGGGTTGTTTCCCTGGAATGGTCTCGATTCTTGTATAGGAAAACCTGCACGCGAAGGAACTTTGTCGGGATTGGTTGCGCCCTTGCTTTGTTTCGAGTCCGCTCAACGGCTCAAATGGCTGCACCAAGAGCGGCAAGTTGCCTTGCCGACAGCGGCACCCCCAGCAGGCTGCTAAGGATCTGTCCTCAAAGCACTCGCGACAAGGGTGCGCGCACCGGCAAGCCTTTTCCAATAACGCGTAGGGCGTGTACCATACAAAGAGGGATCAAACAAGGAAGATGGCATGCATTCAATCCAAAACATAGCAAGTTATATTACATTAGTAAGTTGCCGCAATTCTAACTTAAGAGCAATTGTTTTGGGTACAGATCCATGGCGGCAAGAAGAAGTGGAGCGCCTAGTCCCGGCGCTGGCCTTCCACCCTCTTGACTTGGTCAAACATGCTGACGATAGGCGCAACAAGCTCTTCGAGTGCCCTGCGGTCCGCATCCGCCGTCAAGCTGTCTTGGTTGAGGTCAATGCCGGGGTTCCTATACGCCACCTTGGTGAGCACCTTGAGAAGGATGTCCTGGCAAATTTTCCGGGACTCGTTGGCCAGGTGGGTCGCTCGGCCATCGTGTATTAGCTTCAAGGCGTCGAGGACGGCCTCGAAGAACATGGTCACCCTGGTGCTCTCAGTTATCTTATCATCGTGAGAGAACCTGATGCTCGGCACGCCCATGGTTGACACCTGCATGGTGAGCCTCTCTGAGATGTCGACGAGGCACGCGGTCCAGATCCCCACGCCGCCCACGAAGTCATTGTAGTTGGTGGCAGCACTCTCGAACAATAGCTTCTCATTCTGGAGGTCCTTGGCCAGGGTCCTCTCACGAGCCCTGCTGCCCTCAAGGGTCTCCTCCAGGGTGGCCAGCTCCAGCTTCAGATTGGCAATGGAGTCGTTGGCTTCAGAGAGCAACTTGGTCTTGTCAGATATAGTGACCTACAAATCTGCCAAGGTGTAAGCAGTCTTGTCCCTGTGCTCTTGAGCGTCGTGACTTCCTTGCTGTGCTTCTCCAGCTCTGCCTCCAGTTTCTCCACCTTGCCGGCCAGCTCGTTCTTGGCGGCCTCTGCGGCTTCGGCAGCTTCGACGGCCTCCTTCAGTTTGTCGGCATGATCCAGGACCAGAGCGTCGAGTGCGTCCTTATGCTTCTGCTCCAGCTCCTGGGTCCGTTGCGCGACAAGCTTCTCAATTTCTTCATCCTTGCCGTGGAGCTTGGCGGCAAGCGCCTCCTCACGAGTGGCAAGGTCGTCTTCTTGGGCGTCGAGCAAGACGGGGCGCTCCCTTAGTTGGGCGTCGTCCTTGGGGGCCTGCGCGGCGGCCTCCTCCTGAGCCTTCTCAACGTCAGACTGCTTAAGGAGGAGCTCGTTCCAACGCTCGCTTAGCTGCTCCTGGCTGGTCTTCAGCTCCTCCGGGCCTCGGCAAACCAGGTTTGTGTATGCCCGACGCGCTCTTGGAAGTCCGCCTCTACAGCATCGACGACTTCCATCCAGGAGTCTAGCTTCTCCTTGCGGGCTAGGTGAAGCACCTGAAGCTTCTAAAAGCTGCTGCTCATGGCTTGGAGGAGCTGGTCCTCCTTGGAGCCGCTGCTGCTAGCGCTCAGCTCGTCGACGACTGTGAGCCCGGTGGCGGCAATGACCTCTTCGTCAAAACCTCCCCCTCGGCTGGCGCTCCGGTGCTTGCCGTCCCTGGGATGCTGACTGATACGTCTCCGTCGTATCTATAATTTTTTATTGTTCCATGCCAATATTATATAAGTTTTACATGCTTTTGGCAACTTTTTATACTATTCTTGGGACTAACATATTGATCCAGTGCCCAGTGCCAGTTCCTGTATGTTGCTTTTTTTCGTAGAAAATCCATATCAAACTGAGTCCAAATGGGATAAAAACCGACGGAGATTTTTTTGGAATATATGTGATTGTTGGGAAGAAGAATCAACGCGATATGATGCCTGAGGGGGGCCACGAGGCAGGGGGCGTGCCCCAGGGGGTCAGGCGCGCCCTGGGGCCTCGTGGCCACCCTGTAAAGCAGTTGGTGCCCTTCTTTCGCCGCAAGAAAGCTAATATCCGGATAGAGATCGTGTCCAAAATTCAGCCCAATTTGAGTTACGGATCTCCGGGAATATAAGAAACGATGAAAGGGCAGAATCAGGGAGTGCAGAAACAGAGAGAGACAGATCCAATCGCTGAGGGGCTCTTGTCAGATTTCGGGTTCCGGCCAAACCCTTGAGGTTCAAACACAGGGGTGCGCACGAAGATCACTCCTCCCAAGCTCCCTCACTCCACGATCTCACGGACTAGCTCGCCGAACCCAAAGAACACGAGGACACAAGATTTATACTGGTTCAGGCCATTGTTGCGGTGTAATACCCTACTCCAGTGTGGTGGTCGTGTATTGCCTCTTGGGCTGAGGATGAACAATACAAGGGAAGAACAACCTCCTGAGGAGAGGTGTTCTTGTGCTCGGTGAACTTGTGGGTGTGAGGATGAAAGATGGAACCGATCCCCTCCTACTGCGGTGGCTAGTCCTATTTATAGAGGCCCTGGTCCTCTTCCAAAATATTGAGCGGGAAGGGATCCCACAACGGCCAAGTTTGAATGGGGACAGCTAGTACAGCTTATCCTGACAAAAGTAGTCTTCGCCTGACAAAGGCTCTGGTGGTGACGCCGTCTTGGGCTCCACGGTGAGCTCCGTCCTGCCATCCTGCTGGTCTTCGTCTTGTTGCACCGATATGGAAACCTTTGCCTGATGCCTCGGGACTCCTTGTCTGCGCTTGCCCATTTAGCAGCAAAGAGGAAACGAGGACGCTGCGATCGCTGGCTCCCGCCTGGCATTGATCGTCATGGCTTACGTCACAGGAAACCTCACGAGGTACCCCTTGCCTTGATCTCTCCGCCCCTCTCGAGCCAGCCTGGTGAGGCCGCTCCCGAGGAGGTCTTGTGTCGTCTGCCTCGCGAGGCTTGGCCCCTAATGAGGGTCTTGAGTGCTTGCTGGCAAGATGGGTCATACGGGCCCGCTTGTGGAGCCACGCCATGGGCCGCACGCAGGCAAGTCTGGGGACCCCCGTTCCGAGAACACCGATAATAGCCCCTGGGCCCAAGGCGCGCTCGGACATGGCTTCGAGGCGAAGCCAAAGGGCAAGTACGGAGCGCCGCGGGCCCCAATAGCCTGCGGCCTTGGTCGACGTGTGGCGGTTGATTGGACGTGGGCGTCTCCACTGCCCCACGCTGCCTCGGCAACTGCCCGATTTGACGAGTCCCTGCTGCATGCAAAAAGGGTTACCATTACCTGCGATCGTGGGGGTCGACGGTTGGCCTCCCTTGGGTTATAAATAAGGAGTGGAGGCAGAGCCCCCGTCGTCCATATCTTCCCAATCCGCTCGCTTCTCCTCCTTTGCTCCATTGCTAGCAGCGGCATCCATGCATGGTGCCTATTCGGAGGTTTTCGGCCACGGAGAAAGGAAAAGCTCCCCGCGACGAGATCGGGCCGCTTCCACCAAAGAAGAGGCCGAGCCACCGCCGCGATGTGGTCGTGAGATCGGAGGTGGCGAGGCCCTGGTACGAGCGACCTCCTCCTGGGTACCCGCTGCCTTTTTACGCCCCAGCTGAGGGCTCTAGAGGAAGAGGTGACGAGCGCCGCCGCCCGCGCCGGGGCCGCAGTCGCCGTGCCGCGGTGACGCACACTGTCACCCCAGGAGTCCACGCCGCGGACTCCTCGCGTGAGCTCGTGATATGGACGGCGATGCCCCCGCGCACTTGGATCCGCTTCCCCCAGTTCTTCTCCACCGAGATGCCGCCGAGGGCCCCTCTGGAGTTGTGGCTGCAGCACACCTACTGCGATGCCCTGGCGATCGGAGCGGAAGTTGAAGTCATCTCCCCGGGCAAGATCTTCATGACTCGCGGCTGGGGTGAGGTCGCCCAGGTTTGCCGTGCAGAAGGCGCCCTTGCGATCCACTTTGAGTACGACGGCGCCTCGACCATGCTCTTCAAGGTCTTCGACGCAGAAGGCCGCCGCCTGGAGTGCTGCTCCCGAAGGGGCCGTCAGGACGACATCGCAGCAGGGGCACGGCCTGCTGCCCGCGTCGCCAGCGGCTCCTCCGGTAGCAGCAACGACGCTTGGGAGTCCAGCGATTCTCCCGAGCTCTACGAGACTCCGGAGACGAGCGATGACAGCTACGTGCCCCCAAGCTCTCGCAGCGCCCGGAGCAAGGCTGCAGCGTCTGGCTGCCGCCATCGCTGATCTGGATGGGGTTGGCGCCGGCCTCCCATGCCCCACTGTTGATGATGGCATCAGCCGCGCTGGAGTGAGTAGATAGGGCTCCTTGAATTTCCTTTCTTTTGTTCCCTGCGAGGAATCGAAAATAGCCCCGCGGGTGTGTGTAAAGGGCCTGTAATGTCTTTGGTCGATATCATCCTTATTATGAAATTGTGCGGGTGCGTGTCCTGTTTCAGCTCATTCTCCCTTTCTATCCTCGCGACGGCTTGGTACTCTACGCTGACAGGTCCCGGTGCCTAGGCAGGCTGCAGCCGTCACTGGTATGCCAGGTCGCGATGTCGTGGTCAAGGCCAGGAGGTCAGCGGCCCGAGGTCCAGTAAGAGCTCCTGAGTCGCGATGCTCAGGAGGTCCCCTTTAGCGGGCAAGCGGCCTCCAAAATGTAAGAAAGGGAGGCGACGTTGCCACAATAGAGCTGCAGCAAGTGAGGATCCCGTGTCAGAGCGATGGGTGGGTTCGGAGCGCGAACTTATCTTGGTAGTCTGCAGTAGTTTCCTTGCGTTACACCAACTCGTGCGTGGCGGTCGTGGTGCAGCTAGGTTAGGCCCGTGCGTGATTCCCCCTCTCTTCATGCCCTCCTTGGTGCTCTACGTCCTCAGGTCCCGGCCCTCGAGCGAGCTCAGCCGCCGCTGGTATGCCAGGTCGCGATGCCGTGGTCAAGGCCAAGGGGTGAGGGATGGAGAGCCAGTAGGAGCTCCTGGGTCGCGACGCTCAGGAGCCCCCCTTTTAACGCGCAAGCGAATTGCATGGGAGGAGAGGGAGCCCACGGTATCGCCTACTTTTGTCCTTGGAAGGTTCCTGCAGGTCAACACGAGGAGAGGCACAGATTTCCGTTATGAATGCTGGACAGCCACTGGTCGCTCCGTAAGAGGTTGAAGGCACTGAGGGCGTGGTGAGGTGACGCGCGCGGGGCGTGCCGCTGGCTAGAGCTCGACTGCTCAGGTTTGTCGACGTTGCAGGGACGGACCCATGCGCAAGCGCCGTGCCGGTGTGAGCAAATCCCATGGTAGGTGACAGTCAAGTAGGCGATAATCATAGATAGATCATGCATGGAAAGCGAATTGACTTAGGTAAATGCACGAACGATTCAAGCAACTGGGTCGGACCCGAGCGGCTTGGGGATGATGCAGCCCATGGGGCGCCCCCAGCAAGGTAAGCTAAAGATGTAAAGGGATACATGCCATAGGGACGGGCCCACGCGGCCTGGGAATGATGCAGCCCGAAGGGCGCTCCCAGCAAAATGAACTTGGAGAATGTCACCTGGTTCCGTCGTAGAAGGGGTGTTGGGGCAGCTAAAGATGCGCGGTGCAGGGGTTGCTCCTCATGAGCCATCGGGATCCTGAGCCGCCAGGACTGCGTGGTGCCTGGCCTCCTGAGCCGCCAGGGTGCTCCGTAGGCTGCGCTGGAAGGCAGATACCACGCTCGACAGGCCGAATGTCATGCAAGCGTAGCTGTGAGGTGGGCCCTCGCAGCATCCCACACGCAAAGGCCAGAAGAGCTCCTCGGATGCGGCCCTGTTGAGCCCTGGGACGTCGATGCAGACGCGCAGCCCGACATCCTCGCCTGGATGGGGAGCTGCGTCTGGTGAGCGGCGGTCGCCGCGCATGGCTCTCGCATCTTGCAGTTCCTGAGTGGTCCTGGCAATGAACTCCTGAGCGCTAGGCCCTCCTTCCCCCGTGTCCTCCTGAGAGAGATGTGCCATGAAGCACGCCTCCAAGTGGTGCCTGAGCGCCTCCCTCTTGACGTTGGCAAGGTCTGAGGCCCTCCAGAAGAGAGCCCCCGAGCCTTGCGCGAGGAGGGCGCTGGGCGCGCCTTCCTATGCGAGGGAGGGAGGCGCCCCAGGCGCGGGCGCTGATCCTGACGAGGTACCACTTGCGGCGCCGCTCTCTTGAGGCCCGGCACGGAGTAGCTGCTTCTTCTTCTTGGGGACGACCTCAGGAGGGTACTGAGCTGCATTGTTGTCGGGGTCTTCGATTGACGCGGCTTGCAAGGTGCGCTCCAGGGAGCACACCGCATCTCTTTCCTCGCAGGGGACTCTAATGATCCCGCCGCTTCCTGGCATCTTGAGGACGTTGTAGCCGTGGTGCGTCACTACCATGAACTTGGCCAGGGCCGGGTACCCGAGGATGGCATCTTATGGCAGTCGGATGTGAGCGACGTCGAAGTCGATGAGCTCAGTGCGGTAGTTGTTGCCTTCTCCGATGGTGACAGGGAGGCGGAGCTGGCCTATAGGTGTGGTGGAACCGTCGGTCACTCCTGAGAAGGGCTTGGTAGGCGGAAGCTGGTCGTATGGCACTTGGAGGCTGTCGAACATCTCGACGGATAGGACGTTGAGCCCTGCGCCACCGTCGATGAGGGTCTTGGTGACTTGTACGTTGCTGATGACGGGCGCACTTGGACCACTTGAGCGGGCGCGTGGCCTCGAGCCTGGGGAGGACTGCGTTCACCTCGCGAGAAAATTGCTTGAAGATGCGTTGAGAGGCCGGGGCTTGAGCTCCGCCCAAGATGAAGGCAATCGCACGCAGCTCTTGGAAGCCCCCAGCCCCTTCGTCCTGATGGTGGTCGTCGTTCGTTCTTGGTGGTGGAGGCAGCGGAGGAATACCGGCGTTTCCCTGAGGGTGGTCCTCGCGAGGCTGATCCCTCCAGGCGCCCTCGCGAGGCTGGTCCTGCCAAGGATCTTCACGAGGCCGGTCGCGCCACTACCTGCGTGAGCCACGGTCGTCCCAGCATCCTCCGCCACCTCCTCCTCCTTGGCCGTAGCGCCGGTCGTTGCGCTCGGGGCGTCGACCGAAGTGTCCATCTCGAATGGCCCTGAGTTCTTGATAGTCGTTAGTTTTGTGGCTGTGCATGTTGTGGAAGGCGCAGAATGGTCGGCTGCTCTTGGATGACTCAGGCTGGTCTCTGCCGCGCTTCGTGTCCGGCTCTGCCGCGGGCACGGCCACTCCCTTGCCCTTCACGTCATTGGCCTTGGCTTTCTTTTCCTCTGGGTCGGCCGCTGGGAGCTCGAGGAGGGAAAGGCACCCTTCCTCAGCTCTTGCGCACTTGGTCGCCAGGTTGAACAACTCCAGAGATGTGCACAGCTCCTCGTGGATGGCGAGCTCCTCCTTCATCCTGACTTTGCGGACGCCATCAGAGAACGCAGAGATGATGGCCTCGTCCGTCACCTTGGGGATCTTGAGGCGAACGTTGTTGAAGATCTGGATGTACTTCTGGAGGGTCTCTCCTGGTTGCTGCTTGATGCGGTGCAGGTCACCCGCGGTTAGGGGCGGTCGCGCGTGCCCTAGAAGTTGGCGACGAAGCTGTCGCGCATCTCGTCCCAGGAGGAGATCAAACCCGGAGGCAGGTTCAAGAGCCACGAACGAGCGACGTCCTTGAGCACCATGGGGAACCAGTTCGCCATGACTTTCTCGCCGCCGTTGGCCGCCCCGATGCGCAGCAAGCGATCCTGACGTGGCGGTGCAAGGAGCGGTGGAGCATTCTCTTGCGGTCGAGGAACTTCTTGACAACTTCTTTCTTCACGCGCGGGTGCTTGGCGGAGCGGGTCGTGCCGCGGGGCCGCGTGTCTTGGCACCAGGGCGCCGTCTTGGTGCAGAGGTGGTGGAGGCGCTCCGTGAGCGACGTCGCCCGTAGCTGGCGGTGGGTGAGGCAGCGAGAGGGACGGTGCAGGGGAGCCCCCTGCAGCCCTGACGAGCTCGGTGATGCGGTCCAACAAGCCCTCGTAGAGGTCGTCGACTGGGCGTTAGCGCAGGAGCTCGTGCGCCATGAGCAGTGCGGCCCGCGCGTCCGTGGGAGCACGACGAGCATGAGACGACGAACCGACGGGGGTCAGCGACGGAGTGACGGTGCGGCCATCCCGCCACACCAAGGGGTGCAGCAAGGACGCCTGCTGCTCGTTCCCAGCCGGGTCGGTGGCAGCGTTGGCGGCGGGTGACGGAGAACAATGGGGAGGCCCGCCGACAGGAGCCGTCTGAGCGACGCGGGCTGCGAGGGTGGCCCGGCGCTTAGCGCGCGCGACGAGCGTCCGTCATGGTTGTGGTGGAGCGGTGAAGCATGGATCGATGAGAGGAAAAGCTTCAGCGCACCCCTACCTGGTGCGCCAAATGTCAGATTTCGGGTTCCCGCAAAACCCTTGAGGTTCGAACACTACGGTGCGCACGAAGATCTCTCCTCTCAAGCTCTCTCACTCCACGATCTCACGGACTAGCTCGCCGAACCCAAAGACCACGAGGACACAAGATTTATACTGGTTCGGGGCATCGTTGTAGTGTAATGCCCTACTCCAGTGTGGTGGTGGTGGATTGCCTCTTCGGCTGAGGACGAACATTACAAGGGAAGAACAGCCTCCTGAGGAGAGGTGTTCTTGTGCTTGGTGAACTCGTGGGTGTGAGGATGAAAGATGGAACCGATCCCCTCCTATTGTGGTGGCTAGTCCTTTTTATAGGGGCCTTGGTCCTCTTCCCAAATATTGAGCAGGAAGGGCTCCCACAACGGCCATGTTTGAAGGGGGAAAACTAGTACAGCTTATCCTGACAAAAGTAGTCTTCGCCTGCCAAAGGCTCTGGTGGTGACGCCGTCTTGGGGTCCACGGTGACCTCCGTCCTGCCGTCCTGCTAGTCTTGGTCTCATTGCACCGATATGGAAATCTTTGTCTGATGCCTCGGGACTCCTCGCTTGCACTTGCCCCTTTAGCACCAAAGAGGAAAAGAGGACGCTGCGATCGCTGGCACCCGCCTGGCCTTGATCGTCATGGCTTACATCACGGGAAACCTCGCGAGGAACCCCTTGCCTTGATCTCTCCGCCCCTCGCGAGCCAGCCTGGTGAGGCCGCTCCCGAGGAGGTCTTGTGTCATCCGCCTCGCGAGGCTTGGTCCTGGCAATGAACTCCTGAGCGCTGGGCCCTCCTTCCCCCGTGTCCTCCTGAGAGAGATGTGCCATGAAGCACGCCTCCAAGTGGTGCCCGAGCGCCTCCCTCGTGACGTTGGCAAGGCCTGAGGCCCTCCAGAAAAGAGCCCCCGAGCTTTGCGCGAGGAGGGCGCTGGGCGCGCCTTCCTATGCGAGGGAGGGAGGCGCCCCAGGCGCGGGCGCTGATCCTGACGAGGTACCACTTGCGGCGCCGCTCTCTTGAGGCCCGGCACGGAGTAGCTGCTTCTTCTTCTTGGGGACGACCTCAGGAGGGTACTGAGCTGCATTGTTGTCGGGGTCTCCGATTGACGCGGCTTGGAAGGTGCGCTCCAGGGAGCACACCGCATCTCTTTCCTCGCAGGGGACTCTAATGATCCCGCCGCTTCCTGGCATCTTGAGGACGTTGTAGCCGTGGTGTGTCACTACCATGAACTTGGCCAGGGCCGGGTACCCGAGGATGGCATTGTAAGGCAGACGGATGTGAGCGACGTCGAAGTCGGTGAGCTCGGTGCGGTAGTTGTTGCCTTCTCCGAAGGTGACAGGGAGGCAGAGCTGGCCTATAGGTGTGGTGGAACCGTCGGTCACTCCTGAGAAGGGCTTGGTAGGCTGAAGCTGGTCATATGGCACTTGGAGGCCGTCGAACATCTCGACGGATAGGACGTTGAGCTCTGCGCCACCGTCGATGAGGGTCTTGGTGACTTGTACGTTGCTGATGACGGGTGAACAAAGCATCGGGAGAGCGCCAGCGGTTGCCGCGCACTTGAGCTGATCTACCGAACTGAAGGTGACGGCGCACTTGGACCACCTGAGCGGGCGCGTGGCCTCGAGCCTGGGGAGGACTGCGTTCACCTCGCGAGCAAATTGCTTGAAGATGCGTTGAGAGGCCGGGGCTTGAGCTCCGCCCAAGATGAAGGCGATCGCACGCAGCTCTTGGAAGCCCCCAGCCCCTTCGTCCTGATGGTGGTCGTCGTTCGTTCTTGGTGGTGGAGGCAGCGGCGGAAGACCGGCGTTGCCCTGAGGGCGGTCCTCGCGAGGCTGATCCCTCCAGGCGCCCTCGCGAGGCTGGTCCTGCCAATGATCTTCACGAGGCCGGTCGCGCCACTACCTGCGTGAGCCACGGTCGTCCCTGCATCCTCCGCCACCTCCTCCTCCTTGGCCGCAGCGCCGGTCGTTGCGCTCGGGGCGTCGACCGAAGCGTCCATCTCTAATGGCCCTGAGTTCTTGATAGTCATTGGTGTTGTGGCTGTGCATGTTGTGGAAGGCGTAGAATGGTCGGCTACTCTTGGATGACTCAGGTTGGTCTCTGCCGCGAGCACGGCCACTCCCTTGCCCTTCACGTCATTGGCCTTGGCTTTCTTTTCCTATGGGTCGGCCGCTGGGAGCTCGAGGAGGGAAAGGCACCCTTCCTCAGCTCTTGCGCACTTGGTCGCCAGGTTGAACAACTCCAGAGATGTGCACAGCTCCTCGTGGATGGCGAGCTCCTCCTTCATCCTGACTTTGCAGACGCTATCGGAGAACGCAGAGATGATGGCCTCGTCCGTCACCTTGGGGATCTTGAGGCGAACGTTGTTGAAGTGCTGGATGTACTTCTGGAGGGTCTCTCCTGGTTGCTGCTTGACGCGGTGCAGATCACCCGCGGTTAGGGGCGGTCGCGCGTGCCCTAGAAGTTGGCGACGAAGCTGTCGCGCATCTCGTCCCAGGAGGAGATCGAACCCGGAGGCAGGTTCAAGAGCCACGAAAGAGCGACGTCCTTGAGCACCATGGGGAACCAGTTCGCCATGACTTTCTCGCCGCCGTTAGCCGCCTCGATGCGCAGCAAGCGATCCTGACGTGGCGGTGCGAGGAGCGGTGGAGCATTCTCTTGCGGTCGAGGAACTTCTTGACAACTTCTTTCTTCACGCACGGGTGCTTGGCGGAGCGAGTCGTGCCGCGGGCCGCGTGTCTTGGCATCAGGGCGCCGTCTTGGTGCAGAGGTGGTGGAGGCGCTCCGTGAGTGACGTCGCCCGTAGCTGGCGGTGGACGAGGCAGCGAGAGGGACGGTGCAGGGGAGCCCCCTGCAGCGCTGACGAGCTCGGCGATGCGGTCCAACAAGTCCTCGTAGAGGTCGTCGACCGGGCGTTAGCGCAGGAGCTCGTGCGCCATGAGCAGTGCGGCCCGCGCGTCCGTGGGAGCACGACGAGCATGAGACGACGAACCGACGGGGGTCAGCGACGGAGTGGCGGTGCGGCCATCCTGCCGCACCGAGAGGTGCAGCGAGGACGCCTGCTGCTCGTTCCCAGCCGGGTCAGTGGCAGCGTTGGCGGCGGGTGACGGAGAACAATGGGGAGGCCCGCCGACAGGAGCCGTCTAAGCGACGCGGGCTGCGAGGGTGGCCCGGCGCTTAGCGCGCGCGACGAGCGTCCGTCATGGTTGTGGTGGAGCGGTGAAGCATGGATCGATGAGAGGAAAAGCTTCAGCGCACCCCTACCTGGTGCGCCAAATGTCAGATTTCGGGTTCCCGCAAAACCCTTGAGGTTCGAACACTACGGTGCGCACGAAGATCTCTCCTCCCAAGCTCTCTCACTCCACGATCTCACGGAATAGCTCGCCGAACCCAAAGACCACGAGGACACAAGATTTATACTGGTTCGGGGCATCGTTGTAGTGTAATGCCCTACTCCAGTGTGGTGGTGGTGGATTGCCTCTTCGGCTGAGGACGAACATTACAAGGGAAGAACAGCCTCCTGAGGAGAGGTGTTCTTGTGCTTGGTGAACTCGTGGGTGTGAGGATGAAAGATGGAACCGATCCCCTCCTATTGTGGTGGCTAGTCCTTTTTATAGGGGCCCTGGTCCTCTTCCCAAATATTGAGAAGGAAGGGCTCCCACAACGGCCAAGTTTGAAGGGGGAAAACTAGTACAGCTTATCCTGACAAAAGTAGTCTTCGCCTGCCAAAGGCTCTGGTGGTGACGCCGTCTTGGGGTCCACGGTGACCTCCGTCCTGCCGTCCTGCTAGTCTTGGTCTCGTTGCACCGATATGGAAATCTTTGTCTGATGCCTCGGGACTCCTCGCTTGCACTTGTCCCTTTAGCACCAAAGAGGAAAAGAGGACGCTGCGATCGCTGGCACCCGCCTGGCCTTGATCGTCATGGCTTACATCACGGGAAACCTCGCGAGGTACCCCTTGCCTTGATCTCTCCGCCCCTCGCGAGCCAGCCTGGTGAGGCCGCTCCCGAGGAGGTCTTGTGTCATCCGCCTCGCGAGGCTTGGTCCTGGCAATGAACTCCTGAGCGCTGGGCCCTCCTTCCCCCGTGTCCTCCTGAGAGAGATGTGCCATGAAGCACGCCTCCAAGTGGTGCCCGAGCGCCTCCCTCGTGACGTTGGCAAGGTCTGAGGCCCTCCAAAAGAGAGCCCCCGAGCTTTGCGCGAGGAGGGCGCTGGGCGCGCCTTCCTATGCGAGGGAGGGAGGCGCCCCAGGCGCGAGCGCTGATCCTGACGAGGTACCACTTCTGGTGCCGCTCTCTTGAGGCCCGACACGGAGTAGCTGCTTCTTCTTCTTGGGGACGACCTCAGGAGGGTACTGAGCTGCATTGTTGTCGGGGTCTTCGATTGACGCGGCTTGGAAGGTGCGCTCCAGGGAGCACACCGCATCTCTTTCCTCGCAGGGGACTCTAATGATCCCGCCGCTTCCTGGCATCTTGAGGACGTTGTAGCCGTGGTGCGTCACTACCATGAGCTTGGCCAGGGCCGCGTTCCCGAGGATAGCATTGTATGGCAGACGGATGTGAGCGACGTCGAAGTCGATGAGCTCGGTGCGGTAGTTGTTGCCTTCTCCGAAGGTGACAGGGAGGCGGAGCTGGCCTATAGGTGTGGTGGAACCGTCGGTCACTCCTGAGAAGGGCTTGGTAGGCTGAAGCTGGTCGTATGGCACCTGGAGGCTGTCGAACATCTCGACGGATAGGACGTTGAGCCCTGCGCCACCGTCGATGAGGGTCTTGGTGACTTGTACGTTGCTGATGACGGGTGAACAAAGCATCGGGAGAGCGCCAGCGGTTGCCGCGCACTTGAGCTGATCTACCGAACTGAAGGTGATGGCGCACTTGGACCACCTGAGCGGGCGCGTGGCCTCGAGCCTGGGGAGGACTGCGTTCACCTCGCGAGCAAATTGCTTGAAGATGCGTTGAGAGGCCGGGGCTTGAGCTCCGCCCAAGATGAAGGCGATCGCACGCAGCTCTTGGAAGCCCCCAGCCCCTTCGTCCTGATGGTGGTCGTCGTTCGTTCTTGGTGGTGGAGGCAGCGGAGGAAGACCGGCGTTGCCCTGAGGGCGGTCCTCGCGAGGCTGATCCCTCCAGGCGCCCTCGCGAGGTTGGACCTGCCAACGATCTTCACGAGGCCGGTCGCGCCACTACCTACGTGAGCCACGGTCGTCCCAGCATCCTCCGCCACCTCCTCCTCCTTGGCCGTAGCGCCGGTCGTTGTGCTCGGGGCGTCGACCGAAGCGTCCATCTCGAATGACCATGAGTTCTTGATAGTCGTTGGTGTTGTGGCTGTGCATGTTGTGGAAGGCGCAGAATGGTCGGCTGCTCTTGGATGACTCAGGCTGGTCTCTGCCGTGCTTCATGTCCGGCTCTGCCGCGAGCACGGCCACTCCCTTGCCCTTCACGTCATTGGCCTTGGCTTTCTTTTCCTCTGGGTCGGCCGCTGGGAGCTCGAGGAGGGAAAGGCACCCTTCCTCAGCTCTTGCGCACTTGGTCGCCAGGTTGAACAACTCCAGAGATGTGCACAGCTCCTCGTGGATGGCGAGCTCCTCCTTCATCCTGACTTTGCGGACGCCATCGGAGAACGCAGAGATGATGGCCTCGTCCGTCACCTTGGGGATCTTGAGGCGAACGTTGTTGAAGTGCTGGATGTACTTCTGGAGGGTCTCTCCTGGTTGCTGCTTGATGCGGTGCAGGTCACCCGCGGTTAGGGGCGGTCGCGCGTGCCCTAGAAGTTGGCGACGAAGCTGTCGCGCATCTCGTCCCAGGAGGAGATCGAACCCGGAGCCAGGTTCAAGAGCCACGAACGAGCGACGTCCTTGAGCACCATGGGGAACCAGTTCGCCATGACTTTCTCGCCGCCGTTGGCCACCTGGATGCTCAGCTCGTAGAGCAGCAAGAACTCTGTCGGGTCGGGGGTGCCGTCGTAGCGAGGAGGCAGATCCGGCTTGAACTTGCCTGGCCAGGCGACGCTACGCAGCTCGGGGGTGAAGGCACGATAGCCTGCCATGGTCGTCGGGGCCCGCCGTGGAGGTGGAGCTTGATCTTGGTGCCCGCGCGCTGCCACGACGAGTGGCTCAAGGCATTCTCTTGCGATCGAGGAACTTCTTGACAACTTCTTTCTTCACGCGCGGGTGCTTGGCGGAGCGGGTCGTGCCGCGGGACCGCGTGTCTTGGCACCAGGGCGCCGTCTTGGTGCAGAGGTGGTGGAGGCGCTCCGTGAGCGACGTCGCCCGTAGCTGGCGGTGGACGAGGCAGCGAGAGGGACGGTGCAGGGAGCCCCCTGCAGCGCTGACGAGCTCGGCGATGCGGTCCAACAAGTCCTCGTAGAGGTCGTCGACCGGGCGTTAGCGCAGGAGCTCGTGCGCCATGAGAAGTGCGGCCCGCGCGTCCGTGGGAGCACGACGAGCGTGAGACGACGAACCGACGGGGGTCAGCGACGGAGTGGCGGTGCGGCCATCCAGCCGCACCGAGGGGTGCAGCGACGGCGCATGCTGCTCGTTCCCAGCCGGGTCGGTGGCAGCGTTGGCGGCGGGTAACGGAGAACAATGGGGAGGCCCGCCGACAGGAGCCGTCTGAGCGACGCGGGCTGCGAGGGTGGCCCGGCGCTTAGCGCGCGACGAGCGTCCGACATGGTTGTGGTGGAGCGGTGAAGCATGGATCGATGAGAGGAAAAGCTTCAGCGCACCCCTACCTGGTGCGCGAAATGTTAGATTTCGGGTTCGCGCAAAACCCTTGAGGTTCGAACACTATGGTGCGCACGAAGATCTCTCCTCCCAAGCTCTCTCACTCCACGATCTCACGGATTAGCTCGCCGAACCCAAAGACCACGAGGACACAAGATTTATACTGGTTCGAGGCATCATTGCAGTGTAATACCCTACTCCAGTGTGGTGGTGGTGGATTGCCTCTTCGGCTGAGGACGAACATTACAAGGGAAGAACAGCCTCCTGAGGAGAGGTGTTCTTGTGCTTGGTGAACTCGTGGGTGTGAGGATGAAAGATGGAACCGATCCCCTCCTACTGTGGTGGCTAGTCCTTTTTATAGGGGCCCTGGTCCTCTTCCCAAATATTGAGTAGGAAGGGCTCCCACAACGGCCAAGTTTGAAGGGGGACAACTAGTACAGCTTATCCTGACAAAAGTAGTCTTCGCCTGCCAAAGGCTCTGGTGGTGACGCCGTCTTGGGCTCCACAGTGACCTCCGTCCTGCCGTCCTGCTGGTCTTGGTCTCGTTGCACCGATATGGAAATCTTTCTCTGATGCCTCGGGACTCCTCGCTTGCGCTTGCCCCTTTAGCACCAAAGAGGAAAAGAGGACGCTGCGTTTGCTGGCGCCCGCCTGGCCTTGATCGTCATGGCTTACATCACGGGAAACCTCGCGAGGTACCCCTTGCCTTGATCTCTCCGCCCCTCGCGAGCCAGCCTGGTGAGGCCGCTCCCGAGGAGGTCTTGTGTCATCCGCCTCGCGAGGCTTGGCCCTCGCGAGGGTCTTGAGTTCTTGCTGGCGAAGATGGTCTGTACGGGCCCGCTTGTGGAGCCACGCCTTGGGCCGCAGGCAGGCAAGTCTGGGGACCCCTGTTCCCAGAACGCCGACAGCTCTCGCCCCTCCCATGCCATGGAGACCAAGGACCGAAGGGAGAACCCTTCTCGCACCTAGGTAGAAGGCCAAGGAAGAAGCAGAAGGAGGGGGCTCTCTCCCCCTCGCTTCCGGGCGTCGGAACACCGCCGGGGCCATCATCGTCACCGCAATCTACACCAACACCTCCATCATCTTCACCAACATCTTCATCACCTTCCCCCATCTATCTACAGCGGTCCACTCTCCCGCAACCCGCTGTACCCTCTACTTGAACATGGTGCTTTATGCTTCATATTATTATCCAATGATGTGTTGCCATCCTATGATGTCTGATTAGATTTTCATTGTCCTATCGGTAATTGGTGAATTGCTATGATTGGTTTAATTTGCTTGTGGTTATGTTGCTGTCCTTTGGTGCCCATCATATGAGCGCGCGTGTGGATCACACCACAGGGTTAGTTGTATGTTGATAGGACTATGTATTGGAGGGCAAGAGTGACAGAAGCTTCAACCTAGCATAGAAATTAATGTATACGGGATTGAAGGGGACCAATATATCTTAATGCTATGGTTGGGTTTTACCTTAATGAACCTTAGAAGTTGCGGATGCTTGCTAATAGTTCCAATCATAAGTGCATAGAATTCCAAGTCAGGGATGACATGCTAGCAGTGGCCTCTCCCACATAAAACTTGCTATCGGTCTAGTAAAGTAGTCATTTGCTTAGGGACAATTTCGCAACTCCTACCACCACTTTTCCACACTCGCTATATTATCTTTATTGTGTCTTTATCTAAACAGCCCCTAATTTTTTTACGCGCTCTTTATTATCTTGCAAACCTATCCAACAACACCTACAAAGTACTTTGAGTTTTATACTTGTTCTAGGTAAAGCGAACGTCAAGCGTGCGTAGAGTTGTATCGGTGGTCGATAAAACTTGAGGGAATATTTATTCTACCTTTAGCTCCTCGTTGGGTTCGACACTATTACTTATTGAAAGAGGCTACAATTGATCCCCTATACTTGTGGGTTATCAAGACCTTTTTTGGCGCTGTTGCCGGGGAGTTATAGCGTGGGGTGAATATTCTCGTGTGTGCTTGTTTGCTTTATCACTAAGTAATTTTTATTTGCTGTTCTAAGGTTTTCTCTATCTTTAGTTATGGATATGGAACATGAAATACCAAAAAAATAGGTTTACTTGCTACTCATGGAGATGGGGAACCTCCTAAAACCCTCGATGCTCATTATGTGAAAGATATTATGCACTACTTTAATAATCCTAAGAAAAACCCATTCAATTATATAATGGGAGACACGTTGGATCAACGTGAATACTTTAGGGATTATCGCTTGACTCAAAAAGGGAAACTATTATGGGATCAAATTCATATGTTGCATTGGTATGCTAGGGAACTATGCGTGAGATATGATTATACTTGTTGCTCTAGGATGAAGGCTCCAACCTTCCCTTTTCATGCAAATTTATTGATGATAAAACCTTGGCTTCTTATGCTAATGGTATATATGATTACTATGATGTGGAACAAATAGAAGAATTCGTTGCTTTTATGGGTGCTTATGAAATTGAATCTTTGTTTAAAGAGTGTGAAAATCTTGATGATGCTGTTTACAGACCTAATTTTTTTTCTATACTTAGATATTGCTATGAGAACTATGAATTCAATTCCGATATTGATGATTTTATTGAGAGAGGCTCCGCTGTCCAAGAAGAGACCAATATTTTGCAGGAGTCTATGGAAGAAGTAATTGATGAAACTGTGGGCTCATTGGATGAAAAAGATGATGTGGAGAGCGAACAACAAAAGGAGGAAGATCGGATTAGCTACCCGTGCCCACCTTCTAATGAGAGTAACTCCTCAACTCATACATTATTTAATGTCCCTTCGTTCTTACCGAAGGATGAATGCCATGATAATTGCTATGATCCCGTTGATTCGTTTGAAATATCCCTTTTTGACGAACTTGATGCTTGCTATTCTTGTGGCCAAGATGCCAATATGAATTATGCTTATGGAGATGAACTTGCTATAGTTCCTTGTGTTAAACATGAAATTGTTGCTATTGCACCCACGCATGATAGTCCTATTATCTTTTTGAATTCTCCTGACTACACTATATTGGAGAAGTTTGCCCTTATTAAGGATTATATTGATGGGTTGTGTTTGACTAGTACACATGATGATTTTGATAGATATAATATGCATGTGATTGCTTCTCCTACTTGCAATTATTATGAGAGAGGAACTACATCTCCGCCTCTCCATGTTTCCAATATGATAAAATTGCAAGAACTGTTTATACTATGCATTGGCCTTTACTATGTCTGCATGAATTGTTCTTTTATGACATGCCGATGCATAGGAAGAGACTTAGACTTCGTTGTTGCATGATATATGTTACTTTGTGCTCACTACTAAATCAGAAATCATTGTTAATTAAAATTGGCTTTGATATACCTTGGGATCCGGGTGGATCCATTACTTGAGCACTATATGCCTAGCTTAATGGCTTTAAAGAAAGCGCTGCCAGGGAGACAACCCGGAAGTTTTAGAGAGTCATTTATTTTTGTTGTGTACTTTTATAAAGTTTAAAAACAAAAATAATGTGCCAAGGTTTGCCTTTAGGATGTTTACATTGCTTGTTGGTTTGTGCGGTGCAAAACAAAAACTTTGGCTGTAGTGCGCGATTTTACATTTTTTACGGGAAAGTCAAACGGATCTGAAACTTTTTGCACTGTCTTTCGATACAAATTTTTTATTTTTCCGAATTGTTTCAGAATTTGTGGAGTACCAGAAGTATGGTGAATGTTCAGATTACTACAGACTGTCCTGTTTAAGACAGATTAAGTTTTTGATGCATAGTTTGCTTGTTTTGATGAAACTATCAATTTCTATCAGTGGATTAAGCCATGGAAAAGTTATATTACAGTAGATACAATGAAAAAACAAAATATGAATGGGTTTTCAACAGTACATAGAGTAGTGATTTGCTTTATTATACTAACGGATCTTACCGAACTTTCTGTTGAGTTTTGTGTGGATGAAGTGTTCGAAGATCAAGGATGTCTCGATATGAGGATAAGGAGGAGAGGAAAGAGCTCAAGCTTGGGGATGCCCAAGGCACCCCAAGTAAATATTCAAGGAGACTCGAGCTTCTAAGCTTGGGGATGCCCCAGAAGGCATCCCATCTTTCGTCAACCAGTATCGTTATGTTTTCGGATTCGTTTAGTTCATGTGATATGTGCAAATCTTGGAGCATCTTTTGCATTTAGTTTTCACTTTTATTTTATGCAACATGCTGGTATGATATAGTCCTTGGTTGATTTATAGAATGCTCATTGCACTTCACTTATATTTTTTGAGTATGGCTTTATAGAATGCTTCATGTGCTTCACTTATATCATTTGAAGTTTGGATTGCCTGTTTCTCTTCACATAGAAAACCGCCATTTGTAGAATGCACTTTTGCTTCACTTATATTTGTTAGAGCGTGGGCATATCTTTTGTAGAAATAATTAAACTCTCTTGCTTCACTTATATCTATTTAGAGAGTTGACAGGAATTGGTCATTCACATGGTTAGTCATAAAATCCTACATAAAACTTGTAGATCACAGAATATGATATGTTTGATTCGTTGCAATAGTTTTGCGATATAAAGATGGTGATATTAGAGTCATTCTAGTGGGTAGTTGTGGATTGTAGAAATACTTGCTTTGAAGTTTGTGATTCCTGTAGCATGCACGTATGGTGAACCGTTATCTTATGAAGTTGGAGCATGAGGTATTTATTGATTGTCTTCCTTATGAGTGGCGGTCGGGGACGAACGATGGTCTTTTCCTACCAATCTAGGAGCATGGGCGTAGTACTTTGTTTCGATGACTAATAGATTTTTGCAATAAGTATGTGAGTTCTTTATGACTAATGTTGAGTCCATGGATTATACACACTCTCACCCATCCATCATTGCTAGCCTCTTCGGTACAGTGCATTGCCCTTTCTCACCTCGAGAGTTGGTGCAAACTTCGCCGGTGCATCCAAACCCCATGATACGATACGCTCTATCACACATAAGCCTCCATATATCTTCCTCAAAACAGCCACCATACCTACCTATCATGGCATTTCCATAGCCATTCCGAGATATATTGCCATGCACTTCCATCATCATCATATACATGACTTGAGCATTTATTGTCATATTGCTTTGCATGATCGTAAGATAGCTAGCATGATATTTTCATGGCTTGCCCGTTTTTTATATCTTTGCTATGCTAGATCATTGCGCATCCCGGTACACCGCCGGAGGCATTCATATAGAGTCATATCATTGTTCTAGTATCGAGTTGTAATATTGAGTTGTAAGTAAATAAAAGTGTGATGATCATCATTATTAGAGCATTGTCCCAAAAAAGAGAAAGGCCATATAAAAAAAGGGGAAGGGCAAATAAAAAAATAAAGGAAAAAAAGAAAAAAAATATAAGGGACAATGCTACTATCCTTTTTCCACACTTGTGCTTCAAAGTAGCACCATGTTCTTCACATAGAGAGTCTCTTGAGTTATCACTTTCATATACTAGTGGGATTTTTCATTATAGAACTTGTCTTGTATATTCCAACGATGGGCTTCCTCAAATGTCCTAGGTATTCATGAGGAAGCAAGTTGGATGCACACCCACTTAGTATCAGTTTGAGCTTTCATACACTTATAGCTCTAGTGCATCCGTTGCATGGCAATCCCTACTCCTCACATTGACATCAATTGATGGGCATCTCCATAGCCCGTTGATTAGCCGCGTCGATGTGAGACTTTCTCCTTTTTGTCTTCTCCACACAACCTCCACCATCATATTCTATTCCACCTATAAAGCTATGTCCATGGCTCACGCTCATGTATTGCATGAAAGTTGAAAAGGTTTGAGAACGTCAAAAGTATGAAACAATTGCTTGGCTTGTCATCGGGGTTGTGCATGATTTGAATATTTTGTGTGGTGAAGATGGAGCACAGCAAGACTATATGATTTTGTAGGGATAACTTTCTTTGGCCATGTTATTTTGAAAATACATGATTGCTTTATTAGTATGCTTGAAGTATTATTATCTTAATGTCAAATGATAGACTATTGCTTGAATCACTTGTGTCTTAATATTCATGCCATGATTAGATTACATGATCAAGAATATGCTAGGTAGCATTCCACATCAAAAATTATCTTTTTAATCTTTCACCTACTCGAGGACGAGCAGGAATTAAGCTTGGGGATGCTGATACGCCTCCGTCGTATCTATAATTTTTTATTGTTCCATGCCAATATTATATAAGTTTTATGTACTTTTGGCAACTTTTTATACTATTTTTGGGACTAACATATTGATCCAGTGCCCAGTGCCAGTTCTTGTTTGTTGCATGTTCTTTGTTTCGCAGAAAATCCATATCAAACAGAGTCCAAACGGGATAAAAACTGACGGGGATTTTTTCCACAATATATGTGATATTTGGGAAGAAGAATCAACGTGATATGATGCCCGAGAGGGCCACGAGGCAGGGGGGCGCGCCCCAGGGGGTCAGGCGCGCCCTGGGCCCTTGTGGCCACCCCGTAAGGCGGTTGGTGCCCTTCTTTTGCCGCAAGAAAGCTAATATCCGGATAGAGATCGTGTCCAAAATTCAGCCCAATCGGAGTTAGGGATCTCGGGGAATATAAGAAACGGTGAAAGGGCAGAATCAGGGAGCGCAAAAAACAGAGAGAGACAGAGAGACGGATCCAATCTCGGAGGGGCTCTTGCCCCTCCCACGCCATGGATGTCGGATTTCGGGTTCCGGCAAAACCCTTGAGGTTCGAACACTGGGGTGCGCACGAAGAGCTCTCCGCTCCCAAGCTCTCGCACTCCACGATCTCACGGACTAGCTCACCGAACCCAAAGAACACGAGGACACAAGATTTATACTGGTTCGGGCCACCGTTGTGGTATAATACCCTACTCCAGTGTGGTGCACTACAAAAAAAGACACATCCGTGACATTTTGGGCCGAACGAATTTTTTTTCTGTCATACATATGACACTTCTATGACGATAATTGTGATAAAACCCGGTATCATCATAGATGTGGTGGGCTCCTACTTCTATGACAAAAAATCATGACATAAAATGGGCTTTTCGTCCTGGGCGGTCCGGAGACGCAGCTGCATGACATTCTTTGGGCCGTCCATGACGGAAAAAACCGTGGTAGAAGCGAGGGCGAGGAAAATTTTGGGGAGTTCCCGGTTACGTTGGGAGGTCGGGGGCCGAGCGATGCGTGTTTCTCTCGTACACGTACGCGTGTGTGTGCGAGGCATTGGCTCTAACTGAACCCGAGTGAGGCATTGGGCTCTAACTGAACCCGAGCGATTGCACTGCAGGCTACGCGTTACTGAACCCGAGCGATCGGTCGATGGCTGTTAACTGAACCCGATCGAGCGATTCCGTCGCTACTGCTGCTAACTAAAGTCGATC
>NC_057814.1:310200151-310215087 GCF_018294505.1 Triticum aestivum | reverse complement strand
GGGGTGCCCGTGGAGGGGTGGTTGAACAGTATCCGGTGGAGTAGCGCGCGGTGGAGGCTGGATGAACAGGAGCCCATGGAGGCTGGAGGAGGTCGATGGTGGAGATGAACAGTATCCCGTAGAGTCCCGTTTTGCGGTATGCCACACCCCTCCCGATGAACAGGACCCCCGTTTCGACCGTAGGAGGTCCGTTTCGTCCGTTTTGCGGTACGCCACACCCCTCCCGATCAACAGGACCCCCGTTTCGACCGTAGGAGGTCCGTTTCCTCCGTTTTGCGGAACGCCACACCCCTCCCGATCAACAGGACCCCGTTCCAAACGTAGGAGGTCCGTGTCCTCCGTTGTGCGGTACGCCAGGCCTCGTTTCCATCGCCTATTCCATCCAAGCCCTCCCGATGAACACGACCACGCATTCCGTTCCGACCGAGCCGGTTGGCTCCCACGCGTTCCGTTGCCACCCGATGAACACGACGCATTCCGTTGCCTCCCCATGAACACGACGCATTCCGTTGCCTCCCCATGAACACGACGCATTCCGTTGCCTCCCCATGAACACGAGGACGACGCTGTTTCTCCGTTCCGACCCAGCCATGTCAACGAGCCCTCGCCGTACGTATGCGCGAGTAGGCGTTCGATACCGCACCCGTATGTACACATACGTGGCCGTATTTTCTTTCTTGCACCCTGGCCGCTGTACGTACGTGTACATGCTACGTGCGCGCCTCTACTACGACACGTGCGCTCCTGTACATCCACCAGTATATATGTACGTACATGTTCGCGACCAGAATGACAATGCTACGTACGCTTCGACCAGGTGGGTCCCGACTGTCAGGCACTTCCTTGCGTGCGAAGATGTAGCTGGTGGGTCCCAACAGTCAGGGGGGTGAATCTTTTCTTTTGCCCGAACGCACTTCCTTGCGTGCGAAGGTGTAGCTGGTGGGTCCCAGTAGTCAGGGGGAAACGTTTTTTCACGAAATACGGTGGCCCATCCGGTGGGTCCCCGCTGTCATGTGGCGGAATAATTATTTTGCGCGTAATAAGGAGGCACTTCCTTGCTGCAGCCGTGGACCCAGCTGTCAGCGTCTCCACACACAGTACTCTTCCGATGGAAGTCGGTCGTTGACCACATTGACCACGCCGCACCGAGAGCACCACAGCGGTGGACGACGGTGAGGCCTAGGAAGGGGACGACACGGAGGCAGGGAAGACTCGGCAGTTGTTTCCCACGCGGAGGGGAGTACGACTATACGAGGGTTTACTGGTTCGTCTGCCGTCGCCGGAGAATAACAGTTGGTGTGGGTGAGTAGAGGTATGGCTAGGCCAGCGATGGGAGTACGGTGGGGCGGTGAGGCCTGCGCGGCAGCACAACCGTCCGCGGGGAGGAGGGAGCAGGCAGTCCCGCCGGCGCTTGTTTGAGGGGCTGGAGCAGGAAGAGCAGAGATTGAAGAAGCACGACGGCTGTTGGATGGACATCCAACAGTCAGTGCTTGTGCGTCAACCTTTTTTTTAGGAAAGCCTCAAATCTGTGGAAAACAGCATACAACCCATCTGCCATTATTTCTAATTATTTACAGCCCATTTGCTAATTCTTAAGGTTTTTTTGGAGCCCATATTCTTTTTGTTAGCATTACAGCCCATATTGTGGCCACGGTTAAAAAATTATACGACATTTTGCATATTTCGGTGCGGTCCGAACTGTTTTTAATCCCGAAATTTCGACTCACATTCAAACTGATTTTAAAAATAAATGTATATCAATATAAAATCCAACAAATTCTCCACGCATAAAAATTAATGTAATTTAAAATCTTGAAATGAAAAAAAAGATATTTGAAACTAATTGCCGGTTTGATGTGTTTTAAAAATGTACAACCCATTTCTCATTACTGATGGGCCATTTTCTCGGCCAGCCGAATGAAAGCTCTCCTCGTCTTGAAAGATTTGCAGCCCAATAGGCCTGACAAAGCGACTTACTTGGCAAATCACAAAAAAACTGGGCTGTGGCCGTGGACCCAGCGGTCAGCCTCTCCACGTACAGTACTCTTCCGATGGAAGTCGTTCCTTGACCACGTTGACCACGCCGCGCGGAGAGCACCACGGTGGTGGACGACGGCGAGGCCTAGGAAGGGGATGACGCGGAGCCGGGGAAGACGCGGCAGCGGAAGCCCGCGCGGAGAGGAGTACGAGTGTTCACTGGTTCGGCTGCGGTGTGAGGCTGCCGTCGCCGCTGGGCCTGGCCAACGGTGGGAATAGTAGGGGGCGGTGAGGCCTCTGTGGCAGCACAGCCGGCCATGGGAGGCATGAGCATGCGGCACGACCGGCGCTGCTTTGGGCGGCTGGAGCAAGAAGACCAGAGGTTGAAGAAGCACTACGGCCGTTGGATGGACATCCTGAGGTCACTTGAGCTAAAATCGTTCGTATTGACTAAGTTGACAGAGCCCTTCGTCCCCGTCAACTTAGTAGGCCCACAAGTCAGCCTCCCACCAAGGTGGGTCCCAGCTAGCCGGGGGAGTATTCATTTTTTTGTGCGTAATAAGGAGGCACTTCCGGTGGGTCCGAGCTGACAGCGGGGGGAACGTTTTTTTCGTGAAATACAGTGGCCCGTCTGGTGGGTCCCAGCAGTCAGGGGGAAACAATTTTTTTAGCAAAATACTGGTGGCCCGTCCGGTGGGTCCCCACTGTCAGGTGGAGGAATAATTATTTTCCGCGTAATAAGGAGGCACTTCCTTGCGGCTGCCGTGGACCCAGCTGTCAGCCTCTCCACGTACAGTACTCTTTCGATGGAAGTCGATCGTTGACCACATTGACCACGCCGCGCCGAGAGGACCACGGCAGTGGACGACGGAGAGGCCTAGGAAGGGGACGACGCAGAGCCGGGCAAGACGCGGCAGTGGATGCCCATGCGGAGAGGAGTACGACCGTTCACTGGTTCGGCTGCGGTGTGAGGCTGCCGTCACCGCAGAATAACAGGGGGTGTGGGTGAGTGGAGGGATGGCCTGGCCAGCGGTGGGAGTAGTAGGTGGCGGTGAGGCCTCCGCGGCTGCACAGCCGGCCACGGGAGGCAGGAGCAGGCGGCAGGACCGGCGCTGCTTTGGGCGGCTGGAACAAGAAGACCAGAGGTTGAAGAAGCACGACGGCCGTTGGATGGACATCGTACGGTCACTGCAGCTAGAATAATTTATATTGACTAAGTTGACAAAGCCCTTGGTACGTCAACTTTTTTTTGAATGCATGCAGATCAGCTTACTAGGCCCACAGGTCAGCTTCCGAAACGGTGCGCCCCAGATGTCAGGGGGAGGAATCATTTTTTGGGCGGGTGAAGCTAGAATATCCGAGATTGAAGAAGAAGCACGGCATCCGTTGGATGGACATCCAACAACCACTGCAGCTTGAAAAAAAATTAATATCTGGGCTGGATATCTGGCCTGGGCTAGATGGGCCACAACCCGCCTAGTTAATACCTGCAGCGATGTTTTCGTTGTTGTTCAGAGGAAAAAAATTAATATCTGGATTAAACATCGAAAAACTCTGTAGTGCTCACACCTCAAAAACACAAATACTGCTCGAGCTGCTTGGTCCCAGCTGTCGGCCGCTTCTTGTGCAATTCTCTCATTTATTTACTACTACATAGGTTGACAATGGTGTGGGACCGTGATGTCAGGAAACCAGGAGGAAGCAAAATAAATTATAGTTATATATATATATATATATATATAATAAGGAGGCACTTCCGTACGTGAGGCTATGGACCTGGTGGGTCCCCATTGTCATCCTCTCCAAGTAAAGTCATCTCCTCGTCCGCGCGCGCTTCCCGCACGAAACAGTCAGCGCCGCCCGCCCCGCTTCCCGGTGCAGGCGATTGCTCCGCCTTCAAACGACACAAGTGACGTCCGTCCGTTCATCTGCCGCCCACATTAATGATACGCGGTTGCCGAGGCAGCTACTCCGGCGCCACACGTCCGTCCCTCCGCCCGCCCACCATTGCTATATAAACTGCTGCGCCGGCCATAGCCGCAGTCATCCGCATCCGTTCCCTTTCTCCTGTCCACACCACTACTGCCCACCATGGCTTCCTCGCGCTCCAGCGCTCTTCGGGACGGGCGGACGATGGACCACAAGGAGATGGCAGCCATTGCTGCCGACCGGCTGGCCGGCAAGCAGCCGGAGGACGACGACGTCCCAATGGAGAACATGGTAGTCGACGATCCGGCGCCAACCCCCTCCTCCGCGCCATCCTCGCCGGTGCATTCCACCATGACCATCGGCGAGGCCCGTGCCCAATATATGGACAGGGTGAGGCAGATGCGTGAGGAGCAGTTCCGGGAGGCCTAGACCGACGCCGCCTACAACCACCATCTCCTCCAGGAGCACCTGCAGGCGGAGGAGCAGATCGCCGCAGAGCGGGCGGAGCAGGAGGCGCTGCTCGACTCGTACCGCTCCGCCCGCATGGGCCGCCTCGAGCGCTGGCGGTACCGCATGCGGGTGGCGGAGGCTGCGGCCGCCTACAAAGAGGCTAGCAAAGAGGGCGATGAAGCGGGCGAGGCGCTGTTTGGCGAGACCGAGGACGAGGCAGAGGACAATGCCGGCTCCGACGAGTCCCCGCTCCGCTGGCGTCGACGAGGCCCTGCTCTGCCAAGGCCCCGCGGCGCCAACAACGAGGCAGAGGACACCGCCGGCTCCGCCGAGGCCCCGCCCCGCCAACAACGAGGTATAGGACATCGCCAGCTCAGCCGAGGCCCTACCCTGCCGGCAACGTGGGGGAGGATTTCCACCGCTCCGCTGAGGCACCGCCCGCCGACAACGAGACAGAGGACGTCGCCGGCTCCGCCGAGGCCCCGCCCCGCTGCCAACGAGGCCGCGCCACACAAAAAACGAGGAAGAGTAGAACACGGTAGGTCGCCGCCGCTCGGGTCCAAGTAAGGCCACCGCTGCTACCCTCCTGTTGAAGCCAAGCTATGCGGGTTGACCATTGACGGCCGGTTAGCTTCCTGGCGGCGACGTGGAGTCGGAGAGCTGCGCTGGAGAAGAACGCTGCTTCTACTTAACTACTGGTGCAGTTGGCTGACTGACATGTGGGCCCAACAGGCCACATGTTAGTTACGCAACTGCACCTGCAGTTAAGTCACTGAAGCTTCTGTTCGGCTCAGCGGGACACAGGTGGGTAGCTTCGGTTAATTAATTATACCTCCAGCGCACCCCTTTTTAGTTGAAGAATGTATGAAATGTAATAAAATCCGGCATGTTTATATGAAATCCGACCGTGTATGAATGAATTTATTTCGATTAGTTTGAATTCCTATATCACTGGCATTGGATGAACATGCAAAACAATACGTACTAGCATTATTCCCAGGGTGATCACCTCGTTTGCAGCAGTTTCACATGTACTCCCTCCGGTCCTTTCTAGTCTGCATACAATTTTTGTCTGCAGTCAAACTATCTCTACTCTGACCAATCTTATACAAAAAAGTATGCACTTTCACAATGTGCGAAGTAAAAAGGAACAAAAGGAGTACAAAGAGTTTGAGCAGCTTTTTAGCGTTTCTGTACATTGCAATCAAACACACAGGCCTGGCAATTCATAGAGAACATTCCAAACAATCGATGATTATGCATCTCAGCTACTCACATGTCAGAGGAAATATTTACTTCAGAACTAAAGAATAAAGAAAAATTGATCGACGCTGCTGACAGCAAAGGGCGTCCCATTCGAAAATATCAAACGCATGTCTTGCTAAAATCAATGAGCAAAATTTGACAAGGTTGTCCCATAACAAAATATCAAATGCCTACGATTGTGGAATGGGCAGGGTTTGCCATCGGTTCGGACATTTACATGGCACCTCGTGCTAAATAAACTAGCTGTTCTTTTTGTGCAGCTCCACCAAAATCAACCAAATTCGCGCGTAGCTTGTATGATTTCGCCCTTATATGTTGCAACACCTTGAACTTATCGGCACCTCCTTTCTTGTGGTGGAAATGAATGATTCGATGTCTTCATGAACATTTTTTGCAGTTCCCATTGAAAACAAGCTGAGCACCCCTGTTTGCACAAATACAAAAAAGTGATTAGTATAAAGCAAACTGTACTATGAATTGACAGTTTCAACAGGCACATACATGGTCCATGTAGAGCACAGTTTTAGAAAAATGGTACTCACCACAAAGAATCCTAGAACAACATTGTACTCGCGCATCGCAGCAAAAAAAATGGAGATTTGTCAGTCCTTCTGAGCTGAAGTTAGTTTGGTCTTGTGGGGAGTAATGTAACCATCCTTCAACTGCTCCTTGTGAAATATCCTTATCTTACCTCAATGGGATATTACGGTGCACATACAGATTGGAAGTCTTGTCTCCATTTGTGCAGTTCACTAAAATCAGGCAACATTATCGTACAAGTAGCACAACATATGAAAGCACACTGCAGAATCATGTGAAAGAAGGCTAGTACCGACCTCTCATGATGCGGAATTCAAACAACTCACAAGAAGAAGATCTGAACCAAATTCGCCTTAACGGATAGGAAGTAAGATCTCCTCTTGTGCAGTTCCACTAAGATCAAGCAATCAAGCAACGTTGTCGGTGTGACATTTTGGTTGAACTGCACAAAACACTCTTAAAACAAAGGTGTTTTGTGTAGTGCAACAAAAGGTCACAATGGCAACGAGGTGAAGTAGATAACCCTGTTTACACAGAGGTGCAAAGGAAACAATTAGTGGTCAATAACGGTGGATGACACAGAAGCCAACAAAAAGAAGCATCTACCTTATCTAAATGGGAAAGAAAGCAAGACAGTAGCATTCCTCAAATGGTGGCATTGATTAATATTAACATAGAGATTATATTAACAATAACATTAATTAAACATGTAATTTGCTTTTAACTGTGGCATTGCATCAATTTTCCAGCGGCATTATTAGAGGGTGTTTGTTTACAGGGACATTTTGGTGTAGGGACTAAAAAAATCCGTGTCAGTCCCATCTAAACCAAACAGGAGGGACTTTTAGGGACTAAAAGTGGGCATTTGGGACTAAAGAAAGAAGACCCCGAGGGAGTCTTTTTGGGACTTTTTCCAACAGTTGCCCCTGCCATGCATCGCACCTTGTCTCTATTAGTGCATTACTAGGGGTAACTTGGTCTTTTAGCGTGTCATTTAATAACCTCTAGTCCATGTTTAGTCCCTGGAACCAAGCAGGTAGGGACTAGGGAGTTTTGAACCAAACAGGGCCTTAGATTAACAACAGCTAATGAGTTGCACGGGACGGTGGACGCACCAGCACCATGTGCATCTACCGATGTACTATGGTCATGCATAGTCTGTTGCAACAAAGAACAAACAACCAAGGAGCATATTTGTGTTGGTCCCAGTTTTGTTATCTTTAGACACCTTTCCCTATGTGAGCGCAGCAAATCTAGTCCTGCTCAAACTCTACAGCCTTGTCCCTTCCTTTCCTTTTTGAACTAGTACTTTCGCCCCTTCCTTTCCTCTTTGAACCACGTCCTAGATTTATGCGATACAACTTTCCCCACTACTTTCCCCCATTCCTTTCCTCTTTGAACCATGTCCTAGATTCATGCTATACAACTTTCCCCCTTCATTTCCTCTTTGAACCACATCCTAGATTCATGCTATATACAACTTTTCCCACTACTTCCCCCACTCCTTTCCTCTTTGAACCACGTCCTAGATTCATGGTATACATGCAGCTAGAGCAATGCATGTGGAGTAAGTAAATTATACCTTAAGGTACATGGGGCGTGGTTCGCTGGGCGGCGGGACGACGGCGAAGAAGAAGGGGTCGGAGGCCCTCCCGCGCCGCCGCTGGGTGGAAAGTGAACAGTTGCGCCGATACTCCCTCGCCGACGGCGACAGCGTTAAGCCTCCTTCCCTTCCCGGCGAACGGATCATGCCGGCTCTTTGAGCAGCAGTGAGGGGAGAGAGAGGCCAATGAAGTCTTCTTTAGATCTGGAGAGGGCGAGAGAGTGTGAAGAGAGCAACTACAAGCGCTGAGGCTCCAGCGGGAGAGGGCGAGAGAGTGTAAAGAGAGCAACTACAAGCGCTGAGGCTCCAGCGTGTATATAGATACTGGAGAGAGAGTGTGAAGCGTGCAAACCCTAGAAAACATTTTGACCAGTCAAAGAATCCTCCTGGCACAAATTATGCTCAAGTGTAGTTATCGAACCCGAGACCTCAAGTTTGATGAGCGAACAGGCTAACTAGCTACACAACCCTCCCGTTATGTTCAACGAGAGGGAAATAACCTTTTATACATTCTTGCATTCGTGTGACAAGCATGCCGTGTTTTTTTGTGTGTGTGGGAGTCATTGGGATTTCAATCATAATCGTGTCATGTGGCTTTGGTGGTAAGACTATCCACAGTGGTGCAGAAATAATGCAGCCTTAGTCACCTTACCTCTCTCCACATAGTACGTTGGGTCCCACCAGTCAGAGGGTGAAACAAACAAATTAATAAGAAAAATTAAAAGCGCCAGCGGTGTATCTAACCTCACACATCTCGCTACTGCTCGGGAACACTGTCCAATTGATCCCTCTGTTCGCTCACGTACTATTTTAAGTGAATCCTTATTATAACATGCACACAAATTTTGGGCACTTGTATTCGACTTAAGTCAGTGTGCCACCGTATCTCGTATACTTACTACTCCCTCCGTCTAGGTGTAATAAGTCACGTTAGAAGGTGCAACGGGACCAAGGTGCGTGCGTGTGCGTGTCTGTGTGTGTGTGTTAGAGAGAGCGACAGATCGACCTACTCCTATAGAGAGATGTTGTGTAGTGTACGATTTTAGCCGCGAGAGTCGGTGCATCCTCTCGTTTCCGGGCGTGTCCGGTAGGGACATGCGGACAGCTGCCACGCCCACTCCTGACCAGCCTGGCCCACCCAAAGCCCCTCCATCGCCCGCGCGCTCTTTCCGCCCGAAACGGTCAGCGCCGCTCCAAAGAATCGGTGCCGCATTCATGCCTGGGCAGAGCGGACGTGACCTCTCACTGGCGCAAGAGTGATGGTTGCTTCATCCGTCCAACTTACTGCTGGGTCTATGTGATTTGACGGCTCATTGGTCTTTATTACTGAGGTGGTAGGACTGCTGGATGTCCCACGCTTTCGGCGAAAGGAGGTACTACTACTAGATTACAATTTTCTCCATTCTTACAGCGGAGGCGTGCAAGAGCAGTGAAAACACGCAGGCTCAGTGATTACATGGCCCACCTCACACTATCACCATGCGACACCTAACTCTTTACATAGTACTCCCTCCATTCCTAAATATTACTAGATGAGTCCCCGCGCGTTGCCATGGAACAGCGGTACATCTCTGCGCAAAATTATCGATTTCATAGAACTAAAAAAACTCTATAACCGCATGACAAATGTGGTACCAAACTAAATAAACTCCCATCATCATTTGGATCATCCCACGTAAGGAAAAAAGATCAGCCAACTCCTACTGCATAATGGGATTATATTTTTCTTTTTGACATGTTAATGGGACTTAAAAGCTCACTTACATGCATGCTACCGGTGCATGCTTTCATGCAAACATGTTGATGTGATTTAAAACCCACTCACATGCATGTGCCACGGTATTTCTGCATGCTTGCATGTGGCTTAGTGCGGAGCCTCTCAACGTCTAGATCAGACGGCTATTATGGACTGATTTACTTCATCTAACGGCTACATCAATTTTGATGATATGGCTCAAGGAGAGGATAGAGAATTCCTAGTAGTGGGGGCTAGCTATTTCTAGTAGATAAGTCTTTGTAGAGATTCCACTACATACGGAACAAAATGAATGAATCTACACTTAAAATGCATCTATATACATCCGCATGTGGTTCATGGTGAAATCTCTACAAAGACTTATTTAGGAACGGAGGAAGTACTAGTATAGTACGTACTGTAATTTATCAGCGAGATAAATTTGTACGATGCTATGAAGCTTCCAGCTTCTGTTACATGTATCTTGCGTCCAAGGTTGCCCGGTGCAACATTTCATCAAATACAAAGGAGACTAACATGCATGCTATTGTATCTCAATGATTGACAGATCATAGCAAATATGTACTCCCTCCATTCCAAATAAGTGTATCAACTTTGTGCAAACTTTAGTACAAAGTTGTACTACTACTAAAGTTGACACTTATTTTGGAACAGAGGTAGCTAAAGAAAAAAAGATCCATGCAGTCCCTAGCCCTTGAACCGTGAACCCTGACCAGGCTTCAATTTGCTGGCAACGTTCGAGCTTCCTAATAAATGAAGTTTGCAACCTTTTGACCATCGTATCATTTTCTGCAGTTTCACCAAAATCGAGATGAGCATCCCTGTGGCAAAGAAATTGAAGAAGCGTGGCTAGAATAAGGTTACTGGGACTAGTTGATGAGACATAAACTCATCACAAATACAGTACATAGAAGCCAGCAGAGGTATGTGTGGGGCAAAGAAGTAGAGAAATATCCACAGGGAGTGATGTGGGCAGCTGGAGCAGTGGTGAAATTCGGTTGTAAAGGGAGTTGTACCTGAGGGACGTAGCACAACCTTGAGGAGGGCGGCGGGAGGCGGCAACTGCCCATGTCATGGCAGTGAGCAAGGGATGAAGGCAACCTCACCGGCTTGGTGGGAGAGAACGGCGGGGACCCCTGATCGGGACGTGCCGACAGTGGGTTTTCACCGTCGGCGACGGCCACCGCATCTACACTAAGCATCCACCCCTTCCTCAAGCGGACGTGATCCGCCTTGATGTTAGAGATGTGGCCACAGTCATTTTGTGCGAGAGAGTGTGAAGAGAGCAACCCCAGCAAGCAACCGTGTAGGCTGGCCCGTCCTGACAATGTATATAGTGGAGCGGTTTCCTTTTCTCTCCATATGAACCTATCATATTGCGTACATGCCACTGAAGAAAAAAAACTTTATTTATAAATGACGCGGCACCTACTACTCATTCTCCTATAACCTTGCGCTTGGCATCTCCAAAATATTAACCTTGCGATTGGCTCTTCGCCTCTTCGGGAAGTCGAGCAATAATGGTAGTGCAGTGTATATCGTTCTGGCTATATGAGACCGAATGAATTGCTGCATGTCCACCACGTGGGCGAGGGTCGAGGGGCGAGGGAGAGTGCTACATACGGAGCAAAATGAGTGAATCTACACTCTAAAATACGTCTATATACATCAGTGTTTGGAGTATCTACTAGTAGTTCATATTGAAATCTACTAAAGGACATATATATTCCAAACAATATGATATAATCTCTATAACCAAGGTAGTAGGGACGAGGAGTAAACGGAGGGAGTAGTAAATTTTTCTCCTCGTCCTGCGAGCCACCGCGCGCATGGGCGAGGGAGCGGGCGTAAGGCGGAGCAAGCTTCACCTCATCCTGCGAGCCACCGCGCCCGTGGGCGGGGGAGACGGTGTACTAAGAAAGCTTCTCCTCGTTCTGTGAGTTGACAGGACACATCAAAAGTACTCCAGTGTATAGAGCCTTGCCTCTAAGGTAGGCCCCACATGGTTTGCCTCTTTTTTTAACATAACACGTCAAGTCGCAATTTGTTTGTTCACCCGTGGTAGACGATCCACCCTCCACCAAGTGGACAACCAGTACACGTGCCAAATTACCACGTGGGCTGCCTTTTTCGTACAGAAATGAGCTCCACCGTGTACCGCGCGGGTGTGGTTGGGAAAGAGACGGGAGTACGTGCGCCGTGCATGCACCTCTTCTCTTCGTGCACGTCCCCACCTACGTGGGTGTGTGTGAGAGATACAAACCGCGTTCGTGAGTGTTTTTTGTTTTGGGGTGGGGGGTTGATTTCGTGAATTATTTGTGGGAATATGTGTCGATGACATCTCAAACAAAATTTTGCATGCAATGTGTGTGAAATGGAGGCCTATCCATATGATACATAGAGGGTCGGGAAATCCACGAGAAGAGAGGGAGGGGTCATAGCTATCGATAGTGTCGAAGAGAGGATCAAGTGGGTGGGTTTGAGATCGATGAAGAGAGCCATCGAAATTGTGTGTGTGCGCAAGTCAAAGATATAGGGCGACTGGCCTACCGGAACGTTAGAGGGCACATGTCAAGTTTGTGTGTGGCAGGGAGACATGACTAGAGCGCTCGATGTATCGGTGTGTGTGGCGGGGAGGGGGATGGGGGGAGGGGTAGGCAGAGGCCTAACTATAGAGGTAGAACGACTCATATATGTGTTGAGAAGGAGAGACACAGCTATGTCTTGAGGGAGATCGGTCGACATCCATACATAACTGAAGGACGGGAAATATGATGGGACAGAGAGAGAGAGGAGAGAGAGAGAGGGAAGGAGAGGGAGGGAGAGGGGTAGAGTGCTGGATGGGTGATGGAGTTGCTTCTCGAAGATGGTGGGAGAGGCCTACTAGACAAACTGAGGGTGGAACTGCAATGTTATCAATAAGAGTGGGGATGTGTTTCTGTGTGTGCCTGTGCGTGATAGATCTGTCGAGACACATCCATGGATGATGAAGGGGAACCATGTTTTTGGTAAGCAAACCTAAATAGATCGGTAGATCAATTGTTGTTTGTCGCAGGAAGGGAGAGACACAACTAATGAGGTAGATCGATTGACGTGTGGGTAAAAACGAGTTATAAGGACCTAGCTAGCTATATGTATAGCGAGAGATCGGTCGGTGTACGTCCATTTGCTAGAGGCAAATAAGGCCCAGCGAGACGGATAGACAGAGAGAATGGAGCTAGGAGGTGGTGCGAGAGGCCCAACTACTAGCTAGATAGGGGGAGGAGTGTGCGGTTGTGAGATCGATGAAAAGAGGGGCAAGAGTTTACATGTGTGTCTGACCATATGGGAGACACGAGGCAAGGACACATAAAGGAGGAGATTGAAGGTGTGTGTGTATGTTGTAGGCAGGCATCGCTGGAGAGGTTTATCGATCGGTGTGTGTCGGAAAGGAGTTGTGGAGACTCTGGGAGAACGACCTAAAGAAAAAAATGAATGTGCCCGGTGGATAGAATGCCGAGGGAGGGGGAGGGCGAGGAGGGCGTGTGCATGCACGAGAGAAAGTTAGTGGTAGCTACAAATGTTAGAGGATTGTGTGGGTGTAAGAGACTAACAAAGATCATAATTTGATATGAAAGCGGATTCATATATTTGAATAGGAGATCATAGTGTTTTAAACATTGCATGCATGAATATAGCGGTGATACACGTGTTGTGCACATGTTATACCGTAATGTGATAATGCATGGCGTTTGCAACTCACAGCTAAATGCCGAACAATGTAAACCATACTGTACATCAAACAATCTCACATTTTATTTCAAATTGTGATAATGTGTGGTGTTTGCAGCTTACAAGTAAATATCGAACAATCTAAACAATACCATATATCGAACATTCTCACGTTTTATTTGAATTTGTGGTAATGTGTGGTGTTTGCAACTCACATGTAAATACTTGTAGGCGTAGGGGGCGGGGCACCATACATAATGTGATAAACACATTATACATATGAGACATGGTTTAGATTATGAAGATCTAGCTAGAGCTAGAAATGTAATGTGATTTGAAATCAAAATAAAGTGGATTCAAAAAATCTAGTTCGAGTTCATATAGTACACATAGTTCATATGTAACTCGAGACTAATCATGTGGTGTGCTGTGAAGATAATACACAAACGATGGTTTAACTTGACAATAATGATGATTATAGATCTTATTAAAACAGAGAAACGAATTCAAATGCTTTGACTTCACAAAAATCATTACTGTAGATCTTATTCAAATAGAGAAACGAATTCAAATTTAGTTCATATTGAAGCGGTAGTATATACGTTTGGAATGCACTAAAACGTTCATTTGAGTAGTAGGTTGCATGCATTATACACGTAGCGAAATATTTTAATTCAACATAACATGAATTCAGAGTTTTGAATGACATTTGTAGTGCGCATTGATTTGGTACAGTACATGTTAGGCTTGTCCAGAAATTTCAACCCGCGCCTTGTTAGCCCGAAATATTTAAGATATATCTTTGTCTTGTTGTGCTCCGACAATTCCCTCCATCTCAACCCGCGCCTTGCTATTCCGAAATTACAACGCGCGCGAAAACTCCCACCTCTTGTGAAATCCCGACACGCGAAATGCCCGTGCAACCCCTGAACCGAAAGAACCGCCTCAAATCGGTGGGGGTACTTTCGTAACTTACCCCACATTTCGGACAAGCGCGTCTCTAAGCCATGGTTCCCCACTGCCATCCCATCCGCCCACCCATTCGTACACCGAGGCAGCGAAAACCCGCGACGAAACCCCACACCCTGCTCCATCCGCCACCCAGCCGGAGCCTCTTCCCTGACGATGTCGTCCACAGCAACACCTCGATGTCCCTCATCCACCGTACCGGATGAGGATCCGTCGTCGATCTCATCGTCTCGCCGGTTCAGCCACCCCGTCCTCCACCTCCAAGGAGCGGCCCCGACGTTCCCCTCGTCTTTCGCGCCACCTCCATTCCCACACCGCCGTCTTCACCTGCACCACCGGAAGAGCATCATCATCACCGTTTCCTCGAATGAAGCTGCGGCCTAATCGGCGCCACCAAAGAGGTTGTACACTAATCGCCGCATTTTCTTCTTGATTCGATCTCACGGTGCTGCCGGCGCTCGGTCCCGAGCCGACACGGCGCGGCTCCATCCACGGCGGTGTCGCCGGCCACTTCTTCCACGGCGTCGCTCCCTCGGCGGCGACGTCCACATCAGTAGGAGCTGTTGCTGCTTTAGCTCTCGCTCGCGCTGCTGCTCTGCTCTTGCTTTCGGTCCCCTGCCTGGTCTGCTCTTGCTATTGCTCTTGCTCGCGTTGCTGCTCTCGCCCTTGCTTGCGATGCTGCTCCGATTTTGCTACACTTCAGTCGACTGAATCGACTTTTGGCTGAGTCGATTT
>NC_057814.1:310185220-310199779 GCF_018294505.1 Triticum aestivum | reverse complement strand
AGGGGTGAAGGAAGAACCAGCCGCAGCGGGGAGGGGGGCTCACCGGAGAGGTACCCCACTATCTATCTTAGGGTTCAGGATGGGGGCGGTGGTCGCCGGCGGTGGTGGGGCGTTGGCGGGGCGGTGACGTGGGGATCACCGGAGAAAAAGCTCGGCACAGGGGGGCCTAGAGGGATGGCCGGGGCGACGGCGGACCGCCGGTGGGGAGTATTTTCGGGGCGGGCGGGGCAGCGCACCGCCGGCCGCGGGCGGCGGGTCGCTGTTTGGCCGGTGGTGGCTGGCGGCTCAGGGGGGTAGTTGAAGATGAACCGCAAGCCCTTGATTTCGTATCCAACGGCTGCAAAATCGACTCACCAGAGATGAAAAAGTCAGTCGACCGACGTGTAGCCTCACCTTGCTAGTGCGTTCAGTTTCAACAGCAAAATTCAGTTTTGACAGCAAAATTCAGTTTCGACAGTTAAGTTCAGTTTCGACAGTTAAGTTCAGTTTCGACAGTTAAGTTCAGAGATGAGCGGCTGATGTATTTTACATCTAGCACTTTGTGGTTATGTATATTACGTCATGTATTGGAGATGCTATTAGAATTCCACTCAGGTTAACGTTGTTCGTTGTCTCTCTTGTCCTGCTTCAGCCTCGACGTCGTACAACTCACCGGAGCTGCTCCAACGACGAAACCCTCCATCACAGCGGAGCAGTACCTCGGGCTCCATCTCCAGACGCCTAAGATCTTCTTCCCCTCCTCCGACAGCAAAGTCAGCCGGAGCATCCTCACCGGCCAACCCAATCACGCTGAGATCGACATGGCTTCGCCAAAGAGGTTGTACACTTGTTGCATCTCTTTTTTACTCTACATGTTATATATATTGTCCACTGAGCACACGGATTTGTTCTTTAGTGTCTCCTTGAAAGAAAAAATGTAGGAATTTTAATTTTCACTTGTCCTCCTTTTCAATTTCCTATTCATGAAGCACAAGACTAAGAGATAGTAGCATAATAGCATTATAACCGTACATTTTCTTGTGGTTTGACTTAATCTCACCATGCTTCTTTGCATCCTGTGATCTTCCAATTGTTGTGAATCAAACACCCAGATTGGCAGAAATCATGTGTTCTTAAATTCTCTGTTTTAGACGTGCATTCCTATCCTATTCCTGTCTATTTCCTATCCCTGCATTGTTGGAATCCTCCAATTCAAACGAGCCCTTACAGAATTACTTCTCTTACAGATAGTTGTCAAAGAAAACCTTTGTACCGCTCCTGCTGCGCCGTCGTCCACCCTAGCTCAGCTGCTCCAACGACAGAAGGGTCCAGCACAGCAGGGATCCGGCCTCCAGACTGTCTTTCGCCGCCTCAGATCTTCTTCCCCGCCGCTGGCAGCCATGAAAACTACATTACCATCATCAACCGAGCAGATGACCTCGAGGACTACACGGGTCCGCAAGAGAGGTCGCACTCTTTCGTGTCTGCTTACGTTATGCATCGCTTAATATTACATGCTACTTTATCGTCCTGTTCACCGATTAGACTCTGAGTCAGCTCCAAACTAATGGTCAAACTTGAGTTTTTAAGTGGTTGTGGGGTACATATCGGGGCCGCTATCAATAGTATCTATCTACTATCTGGTTAATCTCCGGTGTCTACTATGAGTTTCATGTTGGGTGGAAACAAACAGTAAAGAAGCCATTATCTGTATTTTTTAACTGAAGCCATTATCTGTATTTTTTAACTGAAGCCATTATCTGCCTGCTATTATTGGTTTTGGGTCTATCCACAGGTTGCTACCAACACTCTGGATTTCTGCATGCACTCCTTAAATAATCTCACTATGTTTTATTCCTATGCATGATAGTTATTGTAAACAATGGAACTGAACATGTAGAGCAAAAGAGACGAGCCTTGCGTGGCAATAAAATTTCATGCAGACGTCGCTCCATGGTAGACGCAAAGGCAGACCCCCTCCACGCATTTCAGATTGTAATCGATAGGAAGATATCTGTTCTGAGGGGGATTCAGAAGGAGAAGACAACTCCTATTTACCCCCTGAGGTCTTCGCTCTAACTTGGCATGCTGATGTTGGTTATATCATGCATATGGTGTCTTGCATTGCTTACTTTATACATCAAATATGTCATCTTCTTAGTTTAGACATCCTTTGTGTGAATGCCATCTGTTTAGTTTATTCATCGTTTATGTGAATTATGCAACGCCATCTTGTTTAGCCAGGCATCATATATGTGAATTTTGCAATGCCATCCTGCTTACCCAGTCATCTTATATGTAAATTATATCAGCCATCCTTTTTTTCCGTTACATATTACATTTGTCAACAATGTTAGTACATTCAACTGCTCTTCGTGTGCATCAGCCATTTGACACGGTGATCGCAAATTCTGGAGTGAAAACAAGGTCTTCAGAGCAGACTATGCTATCTGACAAAGCACATATCTCACTGGTTACGGATAGCTCCTCGGAGGAGGATTCAGAGACAGATGACCAGTCCTATCCCCCCCCCGAGGTGTATGCTCTAACATGGCAGGGTTATGTTGCTCATATCGTGCGTATGGTGTCTCGCATTGCTATGTCATTTGATTAGTTTAGACATGCTTTGTGTGAATGCCACCTGTTCAGTGTCTAATTACCATATATGTGAATTATGCATTGCCATCTTGTTGCAAGAAATTATATATGTGAATTATACAATGCTATCTTGTTGCAAAGGCATTATATATGTGAATTATGCAATGCCATGCTATTTAGCCAATCATCATGTATGTGAATTATATCATGCTATCATTTTTTTGTATTACGTGTTCCATTTGTCGACAACGTTTGTATATTCAACTACTCTTCCTGTGCATCAGCCATTTGAAGCGGTGATGGAAGTATCTAGAGTGAAAACAAGGTATTCAGAGCAGACAATGCTACCTGCTAAAACAGACATCTTGCTGGTTACAGAGAGCTCCTCAGAGGAGGATTCAGAGACTGATGACCAGTCCTATTTCCCCCCTGAGGTCTATGCTCAAACTTGGCAGGGTTATATTACCCATGTCATGCATGTTGTCTTGCATTTCTTAGTTTTTACATCATATATGGATTGCCATCTGCTTACTTGCTTTCTATATAAATCATATATTTGAATTATATCATGCCATCATGTTTACATAGTACATACACATCATCTATCTGAATTATGGCATGGCAACCCATTTAATAAAGACATCATATAGTTATATCATCTCATCCTATTTAGTGTTTACAGTCATCATATTTTGAATTATTGCATTCTATCCGTGAATGTATGTGAATTATGGCATGCCAACCTATTTAATAAACACATTATATAGTTATGTCATGTCATCCTGTTTACATAGTCTCATATTTTGAACTATGTCTTTCCATCTTTTTTAGTTAGCCATCATAATGTGAAATTGTGTCATGCTATCCTATTTAGTTAGCCATCATATATGTGAAATTGGGTCATGCTATCCTGTTTGGTTAGACAACATAAATATGAATTATTTCATGCCCTCTTTTATTCCCCACTATCCATTGCACCTGTGTATCATACAATGTCTATACTTTCAATTACTTTTCTTGTTTACCAGCCATTTGAATTGGAGAGCGTGATGGCAGTATCTAAGGGAGTAACAACATGGACTTCAGAAAAGATAGTGCTACCAGTTGATGCAGATAGAACCACGGTTGTACATGCCCAAGGACCAGATCCACCACACATAACCCAGACTCTCGCAGATTGTACCCCTACCCAGTTGGACAGAGAACCAGCTACACCCCTTCTAACTGCAACCCCGGTAGATAGTAACCCAGTTCCAGTTGACACAACACCGTCTCCACCACAGAGCACCCAAACACGAGAAGTTAGTAAGGGAACTGCAGTGCCCAAAGCACGAGGACCACCACTCTGAATCCCAACTCAACGCTTAAAGGAGAAGAAGATTTGTTCTCAGGTCAGGTTCTGTAGCTATGGTTCATACTCCTTTGCTCTTGCATTACTGTATTTACTCATACCAACTAATTTCAATTTTGAAGGATGGAACTGAAAATTCAATGGCGCAACAGGTATGTTTTAAACCCGTTTCTTTAACTGGTTTGCTGTTGTAACCTGCTCTATGTTGATTTCAGTTTCAATTGAATAAACAGTTATGTTCTCATGTCATGCACATTACAAGTGTTGTTATTGCTCTATAGTTACCCACACTTATATTCTGTCTATTCTGCTTTGTCTTGAACAAATATTATTTGAACTGTGTCTCTATCTTGATTTGGCAACAAAAACTAGAATGATATAGACCATAAAGTGACCATGGTACATAGATATATGTTTGTTTCATGCCGTTATCCTGTCCACTTTACTACTGAACTCATTTACCAAAATGAGTTTCATATACAACATGGTAAACATGTGATGTGTCTGCTTGTTTCTCTTTTAGAATGCGGACAAAATATTGGAGAACAGTACCGCGTTATCCAATGGTAAAGGAAGTAATGCAGATAAGATTCAAGATAGTGAGACATCCCTGTTGGTCTCCAAGAAAGCTGATAAAAACTATCTTGACGACAGTGAGGGAACCCAAAAGTCCTGTTTTGATGTAGTGTTCGAGTTACTGGCCACTACTGCTGGCACAAGCTCTTCGAACTCGCTGCCTGAATCAGTTCGTCTTCTTGAGTCTCAACTTCAAGTTGAAAGACATCGATCAGATGTGCTGCGATAGGAAGCTGAAGGACTGAGGAAGTCCCTGCAGAATTCAGATGCATATTTTCTGGTGCAACAGCAAGCGCTGGAGGATTTAAGCGCCAAACAAGAGAAAGTTAATAAGCTTGCTAAGCATCTTGCCAGCATTATGGGTACCCAGGATATTGTTTCTTGAGATCTTCTGAAGTGGTTTCACTTCTGGATTTGTTTTGCTGCGGCATTTATTTGCGCTGGTCGCCAACTTTGACAACCAGTGTATATGATATGCTGCTTTGTTCCCTATATTTGCACTGGTGGCGATCTTTGATGCCTAGTGGATGTAATATGTGTAAAAGCCGTGATAGCCTAGCGTTAGTTGCTTGCTTATTTATTTCCTTGTTGTCTTGTTTATTTGTTTGCTTGTAGTCATTGCAGTTCTTTTTCCGCGGTTAACTAGTGGCTCCAATAACCTATTTTTTAAAATAGGCCACAATAACCATGGGCTAATATTTAATGTAGTGACACTGGGCCTCCTACTGGCCGTAGAAACAGTGGGCCTTCTACGGGCCGTAGAAACAATGGGCCTTCTACGGGCCATAGAAACAATGGGCCTTCTGCGGGCCGTATCATCAATGGGCCTTATACGGGCCATATGATCGATTGGCCAAACATGGGCCAAACAGACCGCATTATGGTCGTAAACGGGCTAGAGTTGGAATCGTCCGTTCATGGGCCGACCATAATGGGCCACCGTTAATAGGCCGTATTTGATGACGCTATGAAAACGGCCCAATGTATTAATGGACCACAAATGGGCCGACTGTAACCACGGGCTGAATTTGGCCCACAAGCAGAAAATGACAATAACGGGCCGTAAGTAAATGAATGCTGGAAATGAGCCCAAGAATAAATGGGCTCTGAGAAGGCCGAAAGATAACAAGGGCTGGAAACGGCCCAACGGAATAACGGGCCGTTAATGGGTATAAAGTGATACACTGTTCATTACGGGCCAGTTTCACCACGGGCCGTTAATGGGTGTAAAGTGATACACTGTTCATTACGGGCCAGTTTCACCACGGGCCATTAATATGCCAAGAGTTACATAGGGCCTCATATGGGCCGAAAGACGTCATGGGCCATACATGCGCCAGAAGTGAAAACGGGCTGGAATCATATTGGATGGCCCAGATGACGCTACTGGGCCTAATTCGGATACGGCGTAACGGGCCTTGGGTTAGCGGGCTGTAAATGGGCTATATGCGAATAGGCCGTTAATAGGCTTTCCATGGGCCGGCCCGCCACCTTTTGACCAAGTCAAACGGGCTGGCCTTTTCACAGGAATGGGCCTCTATTGGGCCGTGCCACGTGTCGACGTATCATAGGTGCCTTCCGTCCAATCAGTGGATGACATCTGTCCCAACAATGAGCCGACATGTGTTTCCTCCAGCCAATGATGATTTTACATGTGGAAAATGCACATTGGTCGGGGCTGTTAACGGGTTATCGAATCCAAAACCCCACCCGATAGCTTAACGGTGTTCCGTTACGGTGAATGCCACGTGTCGGTCACCCTTGACGAAAGCACTTCTACGACGCGTGATTTATCGTCATGGAAGTGGACACTTCCGCGATGATAAATTTGGCAATGTCATGGAACACTTCTACGATAGCACAGGTATGACTATATTGATTCTGTCATAAATTTTTCATGGATGTACAAGCATGACAGAAAATGCGACCTATTGTGACAAACACGTATCATCACGGAAGTGTATTTTTTGTAGTGGTGGTGGTGGATTGCCTCTTGGGCTGAGGATGAACAGTACAAGCGAAGAACAGCCTCCTAAGGAGAGGTGTTCTTGTGTTTGGTCAGCTTGTGTGCGGGTGAGGGTTGCTCAAGATAAGTCCTCCTACGGTGATGACTAGTCCTATTTATAGAGGCCCCGGTCCTCTTCCCAAATATTGAGCGGGAAGGGATGCCACAACGGCCAAGTTTGAAGGGGGTACCTAGTACAGCTTATCTTGACAAAAGTAGTCTTCGCCTGCCAAAGGCTCTGGTGGTGACTCCGTCTTGGGCTCCATGGTGACCTCCGTCCTGCCATCCTACTGGTCTTGGCCTTGTTGCACCGATATGGAAACCTTTGCCTGATGCCTCGATACTCTTCGCCTGCGCTTGCCTTCTTAGCACCAAAGGGGAAACGAGGACACTGTGCGCGCTGGCGCCCGCCTGGCCTCGGTCGTCATGGCTTACGTCACGGGATACCTCGCGAAGTACCCCCTTGCCTTGATCTCTCCGCCCCTCATGAGCCAGCCTGGTGAGGCCACTCCCGAGGAGTTCTTGTGTCGTCCGCTTCGCGAGGCTTGGCCCCTCCCGAGGGTCCTGAGTGCTTGCTTGGAGCCATGCCGTGGGCTGCAGGCAGGCATGTCTGGGGACCCCCGTTCCCAGAACACCGAAAGTAGCCCCCGGGCCGAAGGCGCGCTCGGACTTGGCATCGAGGCGAAGCCAAAGGGCAAGTGCGAAGCGCCGCGGTCCCCAACAGCCTGCGGCCTTGGTCGACACGTGGCGGTTGATTGGACGTGGGCGTCTCCGCTTCCCCACGCTACCTCGGCAACTGCCCGATTTGACGAGTCCCTGCTGCATGCAAGAAAAACCATCATTGCCCGCAATCGTCGGTCCGCCGGTTGGCCTCCCTTGGACTATAAAATGAGGAGGGGGGCGGAGCCCCCGTCGCCCATTCTTCTCATTCCGCTCGCTTCTCCTCCCTTGCTTCATTGCTTGTAGCGACACCAATGGCGCCTGCGAAGAGGTTTGCGGCCGCGGAGAAGGGGAAGGCCCGCCAGGAGGGGCCCGACTCTCCGGCGCCCAAGCATGGACGCGGCCGTCCACGTAAGCACACAGTGATCCCCGTCGTGTCACCTCGCGGCCTCGTCGGTGCCTCTTCGCGTGGTGGGGGTCGCCCTGGTCCTGGCAGCCCTGTTGGTGAAGGAAGGCGTGCCGTGGTCGCGCGGCCTCCCCGTCCGCGCTTCCACTCAGCGGAGGTGCTACCGGAATTCATCGTTTGGTCGGAGAATCCGGCCAGCCGCTCGCTTCAGTTCCTACGCTTCTCCGCCGGCGAGCTGCCGGCCGCAGGTCCCGGCGGGCTCTGGCTGTAGGCAGACGACTGCTGCAGTAAAGCTTCGTGGGCGGCGGTTGAGGTCTCCGTTGCTGGCAACGTGGCCCTGGCCCGCGGCCAGGAGACGTTTGTCCATGCATGCAGCCTGATCAGACGGTGCTCCCTCCACTTCAAGTACGACGGCAACGCGACCCTCTACGTGAGGGTGTTCGGAGAAGTTGGTCGCCGGGTCGGGTGCTGCCCCGAGGACAACGACGGCGACGAAGTGCTTGGCCTTGGCGACGGTCGAGATGAGGGCGAGGATGACCTCGCGCCCAGCTGCGGCGACTCTCCCTCTGGCGACAACTCCAGCAGCGGCGGCTACGACCAGCCGCCATGCCGCCGCGCCCGCTACGAAGGTGGCAGCGGGTCATCTCACAGTCGCGCCTCTGTGAAGCACGAGGAAGGGTCCGACTGAGCTCAGGAGAGCGCCACGGGTCCGACCTCACGAACCGCTGCAGAAGCACGCGCCGCTTTTTCTTTGTTCTTCCTTTTCTTCCTGCATCAAGAGAGACGAGTATGGGGCCCCGCAGGGGCACGCAACAAAACTCTGGTTTCCGAGTTGTTATGCTAGGTTTATCGTTCCTGTGTTGTATCGCAGCATAAATGCCTTATATAGGTGCGTAAGAGTAACTTAGCTTGCCGTGTTTGAAGTAGTCTCCGCCTCACGAGGCACGCATTCCTCAGCACCTGGCCAGGCTTTTTGGGAACTACAAAAAAAATTAGTTAGGGAATTCCAAGCCGTAATCGCCGGCGCCGCCGGCCATGACTCAGCGCGTCGCATCGCAGTACCCGTGGGGCATGGATTAGGGGAGGAGTGCCAGCTTGCGGCTCGAACGAGGGTTCTTTGCGAAAAAACAAGACGCTCACGAGGGCACCTGTCTAGCCCCCTCGCGAGGGACGCGAAAGAGAGTGCAGGCCGAAAGAGAAACGAAGGTAGAAACAGAGGCAGAAAGCGGCAGGACGAGACCAGCAAGAGAACACGAGAAAGCAAATTTCGATTAAAGAGGGGCGAGCCAACTACGGAAAGAAAATGAAAAGCCGCGTCCGACACCTAGTCTAGTCTTCTTGTCCTCTCACCAGCGCGGAGCTAAGTGCGGCCACTAGAACGTGGGAGGGAGCCCCGGAGGCCCGAGGGCGGCACTCCTGAGACTCCGAGGCGTGTACAACCCCACTCATTATTACGTGAGAGTGTCACGAGCGGAGACCTTCACAGGCACTGGGCCTTCTTCATAGGCACTGGGCCTTTCTTCATGGGTTGAACTTACGGAGGTGCTGGATGTTCCAGGCATTCTGGATGGTTACCTCGTCCTGCGTCTCTAGGCGCACGGTGCCAAGCCTAGAGACATGGGCAACCCTAAACGGGCCCTCCCACATGGGTGAGAGCTTATGCAGCCCTTCCCTGGAGAGCTCCCGCCTTAGGACGAGGTCACCCACCTCGAGCGTCCTGGAGTGGATCTTGCGGCAGTGGTACCGCCGCAGTGCCTGCTGATATCTTGCCGCTTGTACCGTGGCTTCACGGCGGTTTTCCTCACCTAGCATGAGGTCCATCCCCCGCATGGCGTCCTGCTGCGCCTCATCAAACGCCAGGACCCGCGCGGAGCGACGTTTGACCTCGTGAGGGAGAACTGCTTCTGCTCCGTAGATGAGGAAGAATGGGGTCTCACCCGTTGGCTTGGTGGCGGTGGTGCAGATGGACCACAGCACAGATTGGAGCTTGTCGTGCCAACCCCTGCCGCAGGCCTCGAGCTTCTTCTTGAAGGTCCTGGTCTTGAGGCCTCTCAGGACCTCCGCGTTGGCGCGTTCGGCCTGACCGTTGCTCCTGGGGTGCGCCACCGAAGCGTAGCAGATCTGCGTTTGAAGGTTAGCACAATATGTCTTGAAGAGATTACTAGTGAACCGCGAGCCGTTATCGGTGATGATGCGGTTGGGGACCCCGAAACGGCTCATGAGACCCTTGATGAACTTGACCGCGGAGCCAGCTGGGATGGTGCGGACGGCTTCTACCTCCGCCCACTTCGTGGACTTGTCGATGGCGACGTAGAGGTAGCGGTAGCCCCCAGGCACTTGAGGGAACGGGCCCAAGATATCCAGCCCCCAGACAGTGAATGGCCATGAGAGTGGGATGGTCTGGAGGCCCTGAGCCGGCTGATGAATCTGCTTGGCGTGGAACTGGCAAGTCTCGCAGGACCTCACCAACTCAGCCGCGTCATTGAGTGCCGTGGCTAGTAGAATCCACTACGAAACACCTTGCCGACGAGGGTCCGTGACAACGAGTGGTGGCCGCAGTCCCCGCCGTGTATGTCGGCCAACATCTCTTTTCCTTGTTCCCTGGAGATGCAACGCAGAGAAACGTCATTTGGCCGCTTCCTGTACAACTCACCGTCCTAGATGCAGTATGCTGTGGCTTGTCGGGCCACACGCTCCGTGTCCTCCTATTCCGGCAGCGTTCCTTTCGTCAAGTATTCCTTGAATTCCTTCATCCAGCACTCCTCCCGAGGTTCCAGTGCCAAGAGCAAGCGCGCTCCCGATGTCGGGCCGCAGGCCGGGGCTCCCGAGGTAGCGCTGTTCTTGAGAGTGGCGGTGTTGCTGATGGTTTGATGAGACGCTCCTCAAAGACGCCAGGCTCTTGGGGTAGCCGCTTGGGATGCACTTTTGGCGATGTCGTTGGCTTCCTTGTTGGTGCCACAGGGCACATGCTGCAATTCCTGACCCGAGAACTGCTTCTCCATCTTGCGCACCTTGGCGAGGTATGCCTCCATGTCCTCGTCCTTTGGCTCATATACTTTGTTGGAGAAGTTGACGAGGAGCTGCGAGTCACCCTTGATGGTGAGACGCCTCACCCACAGGGCCACCGCAGCCCTGAGGCCAGCTATGAGGCCCTTGTACTCTGCTATGTTATTGGAGACGTTCTCACCCTGCTGGAAGCAGAGCTACATGGCGTAGTAGAGCTTGTCCTGGGTGGGTGAGATGAGCACCGCTCCAGCCCCCGCGCCCTGGCGTGAGAACACGCCGTCGAAGTACATGACCCAGCCGTCCGGCGCTTCGCTCCCTGGAGATAGGGATTGGTTCTCGCCTGCTTCGAGCTGTGGGGCATCGGTCCATTTCGGCACAAACTCTGCGAGCGCAGCCCCCCTTGATGACCCTGGTCGTGCTGAACTCCAAGTCAAACGCCTGCAGCTCGATGTTCCATTCAGCGACTCACCCAGCAGCATTGGGGCTCGTGAGCACTCTTTCTAGTGGGTAAGCCGAGACGACCTTGATGGGGTGACCCTGGAAGTAGTGCCGCAGCTGGCGCGAGGCCACCAGGAGCGCGAGTAGGATCTTCTGAGGCATGGGGTATCATGCCCTCACATCCCGTAGCACTGTGCTGACGAAGTACACCGGGTGCTCGATGAGGGCAGGAGAGCTGATGGAGTCTTCGGCTTCTGGGGGCTGAGGTGTCTCTTCGGGGGCCTTGGCTTCAGGGTCTTGGTGGTCTGCCGAAGCAGCCACAGCTTTAGGAGCTTCGCCTTGGTGCCGCGCCGCTTCGTCCGGCCTGGTGGTTCCACTCGGCGGGCCCTTAATCTGGCGCTCTTCTCTAAGGGCCACTAGCGCTGCGCTGGCGGAGTGGGGTGCGGCAGACAGGTAGAGCACCAAGGGCTCGAGGGGTCGAGGCGCCACCATCGCTGGCGGGCTGTCAGGACCCCGATTCCAAGTCACATTGATCTAGCCGGTAACACCTCATATCACTTTGCGGCCTCACGCATGGTATTCCCACGGGTGTCGCCTTACCATGGCCCGGGACCGTTTGCGCCTTTTGGCTCACGTATATGATAGTGTCGCTAGCATCCATATGACAGAGAACCCGGGCCGACATGACTAGTCGTGAACCCACAATGGCACTAACTTACGGGGACAGGCATACATGAATCAACATCGAGCATGTCGGTCAGCAGCGTGTGAATCCGGGCTGTAGCACTGGGCTAACAGGACTCCGGGAACCCGGGCTGTAACAGGCTAGGCAGGACTCCGGATGTCACCGCGTGACATTTCCCCGAAGGGACAGACACAGGAACGAAGTGAATCACATGCCGGTCAGTCAAGTGTTCCGGAGCAGTAGTGCTGGGCTAGCAGGACTCCGGTGAACCGGGCTGTAGCGGACTACTATGGCTCATGGAAGCACAAGCCTACATTTCCCCATAAGAGAGGCTACCAAGGATAAACAACTAGGTTGTCGGATCCCACACATACCAAGCATTTCAATCATACACACAATATGCTCGATATGTGCAAATACAACATGGCATCACAACAAGACTCTACGACTCAGAGTATTTATTCATTAGGCTCCAAGGAGCCAGATATTACAAACATGGGTCTCATGACCCAACATTCAGAGCATACAATTCAAACACATGCGGAAGCTTAACATGTCTGAGTACAGACAACTATAAATGGAAAAGGCCGAGAAGCCTGACTATCTACTAGATCCTGCCGAGGGTACAAGATCGTAGCTGAGGTAACAAGCTAAACGTCGAAGTCCACACGGAACTACTAGCGAGACTGTCGTCTCTCTGCAAAACATAAAATAAGCAAACGTGAGTACAAATGTACCCAACAAGACTTACATCAGAACTATCTACATATGCATCGGTGTCAACAAAGGGGGTGGTGGAGTTTAACTGCAGCAAGCCTGCTTTGACTCAGTGGCTATCCTGAACTATGACTGCAAGTAACTCCTTGAGGTGGCGCACACGAGTCCACAAATTCACCATATCAATACTCCAGTATGGATCCGCTCCCGTCTCCCTACGAGAACGCCATCCATAGCACTCACGCTTCTCTTGCGCATTTTAGAGTATCCACTTTCACTTGTCTATGAACTGTTATAGGCAACCCAGAAGTCCTTTTCCGCGGACACAGCTATTCGAATAGATGATGTTAACCCTGCAGGGGTGTACTTTGTCACACACGCTCTCGCCACTTACCACCATGTACACATCGTGTACCTCGGCAACCTTCAAGCGGAAGCCTGGCGAGGGAGTCGGCCACAACCTGACTAACCACACAAGTCTCTAGTCCAGGTTTATCGCCTATTCGGGTTCCATCCGCAAGGAGATCCGGCCGGGGTGTCGCTCACGGCCCCAAACGATGTGTGCAGGGTTCCTGAGCCCACCATCCGGGTGCCACTCGGTACACCAGGCCACGTGTGCCTAGTCTGTCGCAAGCCCACCTGTACTGGGTGCCACTTGGTAGACTACTAACACTACCTACAAACACCAGAAACTAGTTGCAACTCCTGGACAGAGATCAGGTTGATTAATAAGTCGAGAGAGCTTGGAGCGCCCGGAGCCCAATGTGTGGTACTAACTGTTCATGGATCACAAACACAGAACTCAGTTCCTGAGGACGGTTTCAATGAGACAACCCACCATGTACTCCTACATGTCCTCTCACCGCTACCTTTACCAAATCGTGTTCACACACTTAGCTCTCACACCGTAGGACATGTTCACCACTTTCCAATTCATTCCCGATGAATCAGACCTGACACAACTCTAAGCAATAGCAGGCATGACAAACAAGCATGAATGAGTAGGCACATTAGGGCTCAAACAACTCCTACTCATGCTAGTGGGTTTCATCTATTTACTGTGGCAATGACAGGTCGTGCAGAGGAAAGGGGTTCAACTACCATAGCATGTAACAGTTGAATCGCTGTTGTCCTAATGCAGTAAAAGAGAGCAGGAGTAAGAGAGTGGGATTGTATCGGAATGAACAAGGGGGTTTTGCTTGCCTGGCACTTCTGAAGATAGTATAACTCTTCATCGGTGTCATTGAACTCATCGTCGGAACCACGTCTATCGAGAGGGGACAACCACCGGCAAACAAGGAAGAACACAATCAATGCAATGCAACAATTATGATGCATGCTAAGACATGGCAATATGAATGTGTTTTGGCTAATGCAACTACAAACAGATGGGTTTGGGTCATTTTGAACCAAAGGTTCAATCCCAAACTCAGATTATGAATTTAAAAAGTGCCTTATCATGTTTTGAACTAAACAGCAAGGTTAAGTTGTTTAGACATGCATGAAACCAGTATAGATGGATAGATTGGATTTTTCTGATCATTTTTCATATATAAATCTTTTCATTCTGAGTTACAGATTATTTTCTATGATTTTTAGAAGTTTATAGGATTTTATGGAATTTCCTAAATTATTTTAAATCCAGAAAATTATTAACTGCGTCATCATTGCATCACTGTGACGTCAGCAGGTCAACTGCGGTTGACCAGGTCAAACGACCAGTGGGGTCCACTGGTCAGTCTCACAGGGCTAATCCCGGTCAAACCCATCATTGACTGGGGTTTGACCAGTGGTGGGGCCCACTGTCAGTGCCTATTAGGGGGTGCTTAGCTGGTAGCGGTTAGCACTAATGACGTCCACATCGGCACGCCGGAGTTGGGTCGCCGGGGACCATCTAGTGCGGCGGCGACTCGCTGGGGTGGCGCTAGGGGCAGCGGCTGGTTGCGCTGAGGGCACCAGGAGGGAGCCCGTGCTCGACCGCATCCAACAGGAGGGGTGGTCGGAAACTCGCCGGAGACGAGCTATGGCGGCGGCCGGAGATCGGGTGGGTGCGGGGTTAGCGCCGCGGCATGCAAACGAGCTGGCTGTCGCGCTAGTGTTGTTCCACGGGGCGTTGCGAGTGCAACGGACGCACGCGC
>NC_057814.1:310110211-310185036 GCF_018294505.1 Triticum aestivum | reverse complement strand
GGCTACGACGACCGAACGGGGGCAGGGTTAGGGGGGAAATGCCCGGGGGCTCACCGCGGTCACGAAGAGCTTCTCGCCGAGCTCGGGAAGGCACTGACGGCGACGGGTTTGATGGCGGCGATGCACGGCCGTGCGCGGAGACGACGGGTCGATGGCGAGGCGATAGGGCGTCCGGCGATGCTCGCGTTGAGGGGGGTCTTCAAGGCGTCGAGGCGGACGTAGGGGACAGCACGGGGAGGCGATGGAATGGTTGTGGCTGCGCGTACGGCGGTCGGCTTCGACGACGCGCTCGGTGGACGCGCGTGAGAGAGACAGGGAAGGGGAGAGAGGGCGAGGAGTGCTCGAGGGGACTCTGCGGGGATGGCGTGGCGTCTCCAGGCGCATCGGGGCAGCGGTGGGAAGCAGGAGGTGGCGCAGCGCGTGTGCGTGCACGGCGGCCACACGCCCTCGTCCTTCTGGCGCAAGGAGGAGGACGACTGGCATGGCCAGATGGGCCGGCTGGGCTGCACAGGTAAGTGGGCTGCCAGGTTAGGCCAGGTAACTCTCTCTCTCTCTCTCTCTCTTTTTCTGTTTTCTAGTTTTTTTTTTGCTATAGTTTGAGCTTAGGAAAAATACCAAGGCATTTCCTAAAATCCTGAAAATATTCATGGACACTTGCTGAATTATTTCAGTGGCCCAAAAATAGTTCCAACATTATTTGAGCATTTAAATTATTTATAGTACTTAAATGCCCAAAGTCAAATACAATAAGATTTAATTCAAAAATCCAGAATGGCCTAGTAATATGTGCATCATTTTTGTCAGAGGTACTGGACCAAATCAGAAATGATGAACATTTCTAAAGGGCATTTTGGGATCATTGAAAAGATTTAAGTTTGAACCTAGTTGAATTTCATTTGCTGCTAGGGTTTATCATCCCCCATTTCAAGTTTCTTCCAAATATTAAACATGATGCACACATGAAGCTAGCCTAGTGCATTGCCAAAACTAGGGATGTGACACGGGCTGCTCAGGTATCTCTTGAAGTCTTAAAACGCTTGGTCGGCCTCCGGAGTCCACTCGAATGGGCCCTTTTTCTTCATCAGCTTGAAGAACGGCAGGGCACGCTCTCCAACATAGTCACACGACCAGCAAGCTTCTGCATCTCCTTGATGGTCTGTGGTGGGCTCATGTCTTTGGTTGCATTGACCTTCTCGGGGTTCGCCTCGATCCCTTTGTGGGATACGAGGAAACCCAGCAGTTTGCCGGAAGGGACACCGAACACGCACTTCTCCGGGTTGAGCCGCAAGTTCACCTGGCGTAGGCTACGAAGGTTTCCTCCAGGTCTTGGATCAAAGTTCTCGCCTCCCGAGACTTCACCACGATGTCGTTGACGTAGGCCTCCGCGTTTCTCCCGAGCTGCCGCCCTAAGGCGATGTGCATCAGCCGCTGGAAGGTTGCTCCCGCGTTGCGCAGTCCTAAAGGCATGCAAGTATAGCAGTACACCCCACACGGGGTCAGGAAGGCGGTCTTCTCCACATCTTCTACCGCCATCTTGATCTGGTGATAGCCTGAGAACGCATCCAGGAAGCACAGCAAATCACACTCGGCAGTGGAGTCGGCGATCTGGTCGATGCGTGGAAGAGGGAATGGATCTTGGGGGCAGGCCTTGTTGAGGTTGGTGAAGTCGACACACATGCGCTCCTTCCCGCCTTTCTTCGGCACAACAACAGGGTTCGCCAGCCACTCGGGGTACCGAACCTTGCGAATGGCACCCGCAGCCTCCAGCTTGCGGGTTTCTTGAACGATGAAGGCCTGCTTCTCCATGGACTATCGTCTCGCCCGCTGCTTCACCGGGCGTACATTGGGGCACACCTTTAAGTGATGCTCTATCACCTCTCTCGGGACCCCCACCAGCTGTTTGGGTTCCCACGCGAATATCTCCTTGTTTGCGCGCAAGAACTTCACCAACGCTTCCTCTGGACCAAGGTCGAGGTCGGCACCTTTGGTAAATGTGGCTCCTGAGGACCCGTCTTCATCGATTGGCACCTGCTTGGTTTTAGCCTTGTCTTGGGTGAACAACTACTTCTTCTTGGTTGGTGCGGCTTCCTTGGCCTTGGAGGCGTCCGCGCTGGCGGGCTGCACCGCCGCGGCGGTCTTGAAAGCAAGCTTGAGCGCTACAAGAGCCTCCTTGGTGTCCCCCTCGACGGTGGGGACGCCCTTCCTCCCAGGCATCTTCATGAGGTTGTAGGCCGGATGGGTTGCTGCCATAAACTAGGCCAGAGCTGGGTACCCGAGGATGGCGTTGTACGGGAGGCTGATGCGGGTGATGTCGAAGTCGACCAGCTCGGTGCGGTAGTTGCCGCGCGTGCCGAAGGTGACAGCAAGGCGGACTGTCCCAAGGAGTGGGCGGTGCCGCCGCCAACTCCTGAGAAAGGCTTCCTGAGGCGGAGCCGCTCGAGTGGTACATGAAGAGGCTGAAGGCCTCCACGGAGAGCACGGTGAGGCCGGCGCCACCGTCGATGAGGGTCTTGGTGACGGCCACGTTGCAGATGGTGGGCGTGCAAAGCATTGGGAGCATAGCCGAGCCGGTGGTGGTGATGGGGTGGTCCCCTGAGTCAAAGGTGAGGTCGGCCTCAGGCGCCGCCCAGCCCGGGGGAGCCCCCTGGCGCGCGCGGAAACGGCACCGATCTGGTGAAGGAACGGCTTGAGGTGACGGTCTGAGGGCCGTGCGTGCGAGCCACCAAGGAGGGCCGCCACAGCGTGGGGTGCCGGCGCCGCGAACCGCGCGGTGAAGAGGTCGCGCAACTCCTTCCATGACACCACGGAAGATCCTGGGAGGGTGAGCAGCCAGGCACGAGGTGTGCCCGCAAGGGCCATGGAAAGCCAGTTGGCCACGACCCTGTCGTCGCCCCCAGCCTTGAGGACGGCCTCCTCGTACGCCAGTAGGAAAACCACCGGATCCGCCGTGCCATCGTAGCGCGGTGGCATCTCCGGCTTGAACTTGGGAGGCTACTGCACCTATCTTAAGGCGAGGGCCAAGGCTCGGAGCCCCCTGGCCCCGCCGCTGGCATCGGTCTTCGGAGCGGAAAGCGTTGCGCTTGCCATGGGGGAGGAGCGCGGTGGCGGTGAAGCGCAGATCGACGGGAGGAAAACTCCGGCGCACCCCTACCTGGCGCGTCAAATGTCGGATTTCGGGTTCCGGCAAAACCCTTGAGGTTCGAACACTGGGGTGTGCACGAAGATATCTCCTCTCCCAAGCTCTCGCACTCCACGATCTGACGGACTTGCCCGCCGAACCCGAAGAACACGAGGACACAAGATTTATACTGGTTCAGGCCACCGTTTTGGTGTAATACCCTACTCCAGTGTGGTGGTGGTGGATTGCCTCTTGGGCTGATGATGAACAGTACAAGGGAAGAATAGCCTCCTGAGGAGAGGTGTTCTTGTGCTTGGTCAGCTTGTGTGCGGGTGAGGGTTGCTCAAGATCAGTCCTCCTATGGTGAACGACTAGTCCTATTTATAGAGGCCCTGGTCCTCGTCCCAAATATTGAGTGGGAAGGGATGCCACAATGGCCATGTTTCAAGGGGGGCAGCTAGTACAGCTTATCCTGACAAAAGTAGTCTTCGCCTGCCAAAGGCTCTGGTGGTGACGCCGTCTTGGGCTCTAGAGTGACCTCCGTCATGTCGTCCTGCTGGTCTTGGTCTTGTTGCACCGATATGGAAATCTTTGCCTGATGCCTCGGTACTCTTCGCCTGCGCTTGCATCCTTAACACCAAAGGGGAAACGAGGACACTGTGCGCGCTGGCGCCCGCCCGGCGCCCGCCTGGCCTCGGTCGTCATGGCTTACGTCACGGGAAACCTCGCGAGGTACCCCCTTGCCTTGATCTCTCGGCCCCTCATGGCCAGCCTGGTGAGGCCGCTCCCGAGGAGGTCTTGTATCATCTGCCTCACGAGGCTTGGCCCCTCGCGAGGGTCTTGAGTGCTTGCTGGTGAAGACGGGCCGTACGGGCCCGCTTGTGGAGCCACGCCGTGGGCCGCAGGCAGGCAAATCTGGGGACCCCCATTCCCAGAACACTGCTAATGGACACCAAGGACCAGAGGGAGAACCCTTCTCCCACCTAGGGAGAAGGCCAAGGAAGAAGGAGAAGGAGGGGGGCTCTCTCCCCCTCGCTTCCGATGGCGCCGAAACGCCGTCGGGGCCATCATCGTCACGGCAATCTATGCCAACACCTCCATCATCTTCACCAACATCTTCATCACCTTCCCCCATCTATCTACAGCAGTCCACTCTCCCGCAACCTGCTATACCCTCTACTTGAATATGTTGATTTTTGCTTCATATTATTATCCAATGATGTGTTGCCATCCCATGATGTCTGAGTAGATTTTTGTTGTCCTATCAGTAATTGGTGAATTGCTATGATTGGTTTAATTTGCTTGTGGTTATGCTGCTGTCCTTTGGTGCCCATCATATGAGCGCGCGCGTGGATCACACCATAGGGTTAGTTGTATGTTGATAGAACTATGTATTGGAGGGCAAGAGTGACAGAAGCTTCAACCTAGCATAGAAATTGATGCATACGGGATTGAAGGGGGGCCAATATATCTTAATGCTATGGTTGGGTTTTACCTTAATGAACGTTAGTAGTTGCGGATGCTTGCTAATAGTTCCAATCATAAGTGCATAGTATTCCAAGTCAGGGTTGACATGCTAGCAGTGGCCTCTCCCACATAAAACTTGCTATCGGTCTAGCAAAGTAGTCAATTGCTTAGGGACAATTTCACAACTCCTACCACCACTTTTCCACACTCGCTATATTAACTTTATTGTGTCTTTATCTAAACAGCCCCTAGTTTTTATTTACGCACTCTTTATTATCTTGCAAACCTATCCAACAACACCTACAAAGTACTTCTAGTTTTATACTTGTTCTAGGTAAAGCGAATGTCAAGCGTGCGTAGAGTTGTATCGGCGGTTGATAAAACTTGAGGGAATATTTGGTCTACCTTTAGCTCCTCGTTGGGTTTGACACTCTTACTTATCGAAAGAGGCTACAATTGATCCCCTATACTTGTGGGTTATCACTGACAAACAAATCGTCGCCGATCTTTAGGTATCTGCTCGAGGTGGGGGCTTCGGAGGTGGACGGTTGGTCGTCGACCACCGTCTCCCCAGCAGCTGAGGACTCTGGGACTGGTGTAGCGGCAGGCGATCCTGTGGCAGGGATGCCGTCAGTGCGGTCACCGGTCTCCTTGCTTGCCTCCCAGGCAGACCCCTTGGCGGCCTCTTCATGTGTGTCCTTGGCGGCCTCGTCGGCAGCAACCTTGTCGGCCTCAGCGGCAGCATCCTTGGTGGTCTCCTCGATTGTGGCGTCAACGTCCATCTGACCCACCGAGGAGAGATCTGAAAACTAGGGAGGAGAAAAAGATGAGACCAAGATCGGAGCTCAAAGCAAAAAAGAAAAAGATCGCACTGAAAAACTGACAAGGGCCAGGAGGCAGGCGGTTTACCTACGACAAGTTGGGGAGGAGTGGTTTCCTCCTCGACAACACTTCTTGCCGGGATGGAGCCGCCAGCTCTTGTGTTTGCCGATTCTTCCTCCATATGCGTGGGGTCGTCGGTAGGAGCCTTCCGGGGGATCTCTCCGTTGGCAGCGTGGGCTCGCCGGTGGAAGCCCTTGCCGGGGACCCCTCCTTGGGTAGCGTGGTGGTCGATGGAGGAGGCATGTTGGGGGAGGCCCTTGGCAGCTCCTCCTGTTGCCGCCCTTCCCCTGCAAACCCGGCGAGGTTAACGCTGAAAATACACACCCCAACACTTGCCAGCGGAAAATGAGTAATGGGCTCACGTTGGGGCTAAGTCGGGGGCTGCGTCGTGGGCTGGTGTCCGGGCTGATAGTGATCATCTCCGGCGCGCTTGAGGTGCTTGTCGGGGGCTCGTCGCCCATCAAGTTCTTGGCCTTCTTCGCCATCCTCTGTGCCAATGTTTTCGTGTCCCCAAAGAGGCAAGCCAAGACAAGATCAAATCAGGCGAGGTAACGAAAACAGAGATTCAGGACATGGAGAAAGTGGTGAGGCACTTACTCGTCCTCTTCCTCTGGCCTCCTCCTGTTCGGTTTCATAGAAGAGAGGTTGTAGTCGGCCTCTGGTATGGTATCCATGCTGCCATGGCCGTGCGCCTCGTATGGCGCACGGGTTGTGCCTGTGCCTCTTGCCGCTGTGCGGCCTTGCCGGCCGCCCCCTTGACAGGGACCTCTTCGGGCGAGGAGGCTCGCCGCACTGGCTCGCTGGAGCCAACCCACCGGAGGATGCACTTGTTCCTCCCCTAGATTGGGGGCTCCTCCTGCAGCTCCTCTTCGTCCACATCATCGGCCGCCTCCTCGGCAGAAGGGCCCCGGTGGTGGCACCACTGTGCTCGCCGGCGGGCTCCTCCCGCTCGGCGAGATCATCTTCTGCGCCGCCCTCGTCTTCCTGGAAGCCGACGCTGCCGGCCTCCTCGGCAAGGGCTACCTCTTCCGCCCTGCTGGTGATGTACGCCACCTCTTCGTCGGTGGTGTCACGGATGAGCTGCGGTTCTTCGCGGATGGGCCTCTCCAACAAGTTGTTGAAGAACTCCTGCACTCGCACCGCGTCCGGCCCGGCCCAGGTCTGGTCAAGGCCATGGGCGTTGAACCCCGGCACCATGGTGATGATGGAGGTCCGGGCGGAATTGTTGCACAGGGGGACCACGGCCGCCGACAACTTGAACGGCTTGTTGGCCTTCTCGGCCTTGCCGTCCTTGCCGGCCTTGCTGCTCTTGTCAGCCTTAAATTGGAGTAGCCTTTGGCAAAGAGTTGGGTGCTGCATTATCGTAAAGTTGCGGTTCAGGCCGGGGCACAGCCTGATGATGTATGCCACATTCCAGAAATCCCAAGCTGCCCTCCCCTTGTTATGCAAGGGGGTGATGCGGCGGCAGAGGAAATCGGCCCCGATCATCTCCAGGGTGAGCCCGGCGACCTTGAGGCGATGGATTCTGGTGGTTGCGATGGTGAGCTTCCCGTCTTGAGGGTCGAGATCGCCCCAGTTGCCGCGGCGAACCACTTGCACTTGCCGGGGCATACAGAACGGCTGCGGCTCCTTCTCCATGATCCAGCACCACCTGCCCCGCCATTCGTCCCACTTCTCCTTGTGGGTCCCATTTGGGTACGTCTCCTTGCACAAGGCCCTCGGGATCCAGGTAACGCAGCCAGACAGAGCCCCTCCTGATTAGATGCGGGGGACGAAGTAGTGGCGGAAGAGCACCGTGTTGGGGACCACCCCCGCGAAGTTCTCGCAGAGGTGGGCGAAGATAGCCATGCAAGCCACGACGTTCGGCGTGAAATCCAAAAGATGGAAGCCGAAGGTATACATGATGTCGATGAAGAAATCTGAGAATGGCGGGCAGATCCCGCAGTAGAGATAATCGACGAAGAAGGGGAATTTATCTGGACCTGGCGCAGCGCTAGGAGCGGGATGACACGAGTGGCGGGATGCCCCTCGTCTCTCTTCCCCACATGCACTCGTACCGGTCCCTGAGCGCGCGCGTGTCGAGCGTTCGAGCGAAGACGACGTGCTCCCTCCGCATCTTCACCAGCTCGCTCTCCGGCACCTCTTCCCCCTCGCTCGCCTTGGGCGCTCCCTTGCCCTTGTTTTTGGGTGCCATAGAAGCCGAAGGAGGGCGGGGGACCGAAGGTGGCGAGGGCGTAGCGGCAGCGGGCGAGGGAGAAAGCGTTGGATTGGGATCGAGGAAGAAGAAGGAGATGGTGGTTTCCTAGATTGGAATGGGTGAAAGGGGTAAATGAGCAGCGCCCCTACGGATTCCTCTTTTTATGGGGACGGCGTGGGGCTACCTCTTTACTGTTTGATGTGAAGGCATTTGCGCAGGCGCAGGCGTGCTGCGACCATTCCACGCACGACCCCCACGTCGCGCACTCAATGCGGATCATGGGGAAGCACAGCAGACGAGAAGATTACAACAGTTATCCCCTGCAACGCGTTCTCGCGCATTGTTTGGGCCTGGCCTAATGACGCTTCACACTCGTGTGTGGCCCAGGCACGGGGGCTCCTGTCGGTGTACTAAAGTTTGGGCCCTTTGGTACCCCTTACTTGTGCACGGGCGGTTGCAGCCGCACCCATGGCACGGCTTGACGGGGGAAGCTAGGGACAAGATACAAGACGACGAATATGGCATCCAAGCTAGTAACTAGAGAACAGAAGACGAGCTGGACCCCCGGCAAGATCCTTGCCGGGACGGCTTGCGAGACCCCGACAAGATCCTTGCCGGGACGACTTGCGGAGCGTTGACAAAACCACCACCCTTGGGATTGGGAGCTCTGACACCATCAACAATGTCAAGACCAAGACCCAGGGGCACGTGCGTAGTAGCATGCAGATCTTTGTGAAGGCTGGTGGCATGTAGATCTTCGTAAGAACTAGAAGACAAAGTTCCCAACAAGGTCCTTGCCGGGGATGACTGCGAGGCCCCGACAAGACTCTTGCCGGGGACGGTTGCAAGGCCACGACAAGGCTCGGTTGCCTAGTCACCACTCTAGCGTGGTGGCTAACCTGCCAGCCTGGCAAGCACCAGCGTGGTGGCATGCAAATCTTCACGAAGACCCTGCCACCTCTCCAGTGCAGCAGCTGGCCAGCAAACTTGGCATTGCATGCCTCGTCGGCCTGGACGCGTGTCAAGACAGGGCGGGGCAGCGACGGACAGGATGGGCTCTATTCCCGTCCCTGATAAAGTTTGGGGGGGTACGTAAGCAGCGCATTTAATGCGTTTGTCCTAAGACGTCAGTGATAAACATAGACACTGTAGCTACTTTACACCTCTTGTGTGCCACTGTGGCAACCCCTTGGACATATAAAAGGAGGCCCACGGTGTACTGGAGAAGGATTCAGAATTTTTGGACTTTCCAGCCCAGCTTGTCGAAGCTCAAGAGACATAATACACACTCAAGCAGGACTAGGGTTTTACGTGCTCAGCGGCCCGAACCTGGGTAAAGATCCATCGTGTCTATCATTACATCTGCTCTTTGCAGACACCTCTTCCCTGCCAAACCGTAGAAGGGACCCACGTGATCCCGTAGGCGTCGTTTCCCCAACACAATGTAGAGATAAGTATTTCCCCGAGTTTGAGAACCAAGGTATCAATCCAGTAGGAGACAACGCACAAATCACCGAATGCATGCACTTTATATGAAAAAAATTATTATATCCCTCTTGGATGCCTATCATGTTAGGACTAAATTTATAACCATAGCAAATTAACATGCTGTTTAAAGACTCTCAAAATAATATAAGTGAAGCATGAGAGTTCATCAATTTCTATAAAATAAAACCACCGCCATGCTCTAAAATGATATAAGTGAAGCACTAGAGCAAAATTGCCTAGCTCAAAAGATATAAGTGAAGCACATAGGGTATTCTAATAAATAACGATTCATGCGTGTCCCTCTCAAAAGGTGTGTACAGCAAGGATGATTTTGGCAAACTAAAAAGCAAATACTCAAATCATACAAGATGCTCCAAGCAAAACACATATCATGTGGTGAAGAAAAATATAGCCTCAAGTAAAGTTACGGATAGACGAAGACGAAAGAGGGGATGCCTTCCATGATATCCCCAAGCTTAGGCTCTTGGTTGTCCTTGAATATTACGTTGGGGTGCCTTGGGAATCCCCAAGCTTAGTCTCTTGCCACTCCTTATTCCATAGTCCATCAAATCCTTACCTAGAACTTGAAAACTTCACAACACAAAACTCAATAAAAAATCTCACAAGCTCCGTTACTATGAGAAAATAAATCACCACTTTTGTTACTGTTGTGAACTCATTCTTCATTTATATTGGTGTAATATATACTGTATTGCAACTTTCCATGGTTCATACCCTCCGATACTACCCATAGATTCATCAAAATAAGCAAACAACACATAGAAAACAGAATCTGTCAAAAACAGAACAGTCTGTAGTAATCTATAACTCCCGAATACTTCTGTAACTCCGAAAATTATGAAAAATTAGGAAAACCTAAGGAATTTTTTATTAATCTTATGCAAAAAGAATCAAATCAAAATCACGCTTCTGCTAAAAATGAGAATAGTTTTCCTGAGCGCAAAAGTTTATGTTTTTCAGCAAGATCAAATCAACTATCATTGTAAGCCATCCCAAAGGTCTTCCTTGGCACAAACACTAACTAAGACACAAAACCACATCTAACCAGATGCTAGATGAATTATTTATTATAAAACAGAACCTAAAAAGCAAAAAACAAAAATAAAATTGGGTTGCCTTACAACAAGCGCTATTGTCTAACGCCCTTAGCTAGGCATAAAACACGAATAGATCTAGGTATTGTCATCTTTGTTATGCAATCCATAAGTGGCTCTCATAATAGATTCATATGGAAATTCAAATTTCTTTCTCGGAAAGTGTTCCATGCCCTTCCTTAACGGAAATTGAAATCTAATGTTTCCTTCTTTCATATCAATAATTGCACCAATCGTTCTAAGGAAAGGTCTACCAAGAATAATAGGACATGTATGACTGCAATCTATATCAAGAACAATGAACTCTACATGCACATAATTCCTATTTGCAACAATAAGACATCATTAATCCTTCCCATAGGTTTCTTAATAGTGGAATCGGCAAGATGCAAATTTAAAGAACAATCATCAAATTCACGGAAACCTAACACATCAAATAAAGTTTTTGGAATCGTGGAAACGCTAGCACCCAAATCACACAAAGCATGGCACTCATAATCTTAATCTTAATAGTAGGTTCTCACTCATCATAAATTTTCCTAGGGATAGAAACTTCCAATTCAAGCTTTTGTTCAAAAGATTGCATCATCGCATCAACGATATATTTAGTAAAAGCTTTATTTTGATTATAAGCATGAGGAGAATTCAACATGGATTGCAACAAGGAAATACAATCTATTAAAGAACAATTATCATAATTAAATTCCTTTAAATACAAAAGAGTGGGTTCATTGCTACTTAAATTTTTGACCTCTCCAATCCCACTTTTATCAACTTTTGCATCAAAATCTACAAACTCTGAATCATTTGGACGCCTTTTAACTAAAGTTGACTCATCTCCAGTCCAATCTTTATCAAGATTTATATTGGAAAACAAAGATTCAATAGGAGTCACATCAATCACTTTAAGATCTTCATCATTATTTTCACGGAAACTAGAAGAACACGTTTTTACCAACCAATCTCATTTAGCACGCATCTTAGTGGTTCTTTCTTTGCACTCATCAGTGGAAATTCTCATAGCTTTGAGAGACTCATTAATATCATTCTTGGGTGGAATAGATCTAAGTTTCAAAGCATCAATATCAAGAGAAATTATATCCACGTTCCTAGCCAAATCATCAGTCTTAAGCAATTTTTCTTCAATCAAAGCATTGAAATTCTTTAACACTAATTTCAAAACCAGAGGTCATCTTATTATAATTCCACAAGAATTGTTTTAGGAATTACACTAATTATTGGAGTAATTCCTAGGAAACGGCCAAGGATTAAAATTAACTCTATACGCTTTATTACCAAAATTGGTCCTACCAACAAAATTCACATCCATAGATTCATTATTATTCTCAATCAAAGTAGACAAAGGCATATCACTAGGATCAATATAAGAATTCTTGCTAGCAAATAATTTCATAAGTTCATCCATCTTTCCACTCAAAACATTAATCTCTTCAATCGCATGCACTTTTTTACTAGTGGAAGATCTTTCGGTGTGCCATTGAGAATAATTAACCATAATATTATCTAGGAGTTCAGTAGCTTCTCCTAAAGTAATTTCCATAAGCGTACCTCCCGCGGCCGAATCTAAAAGATTTCTAGACGAAAAATTCAATGCGTCATAAAAATTTTGTATAATCATCCACAAATTCAAACCATGAGTAGGGCAATTTCGTATCATCAATTTCATCCTCTCCCAAGATTGTGCAACATGTTCATGATCAAGTTGCTTAAAATTCATAATATTGTTCCTAAGGGAGATGATCTTAGCGGGAGGAAAATACTTGGAAATAAAAGCATCTTTACACTTATTCCATGAATCAATACTATTTTTAGGCAAAGATGAAAACCAAGTTTTAGCGTGATCTCGTACTGAGAACGGAAATACCTTTAATTTAACAATATCATCATCCACATCTCTTTTCTTTTGCATATCACATAACTCAACAAAACTATTAGGATGGGATGCGGCATCTTCACTAGGAAGGCCGGAAAGTTGATCTTTCATAACAAGATTCAGCAAAGCGACATTAATTTCATAAGATTCCGCACTAGTGGCGGGAGCAGTCGGAGTACTAATAAAATCATTATTATTGGTGTTGGAAAAGTCACACAATTTTGTATTCTCTTGAGACATCGTGACAAAACAAGCAATCCAACACATGAGCACACAAAAAGCAAGCGAAGAAGACAAACAAAAGAGGGGCGAAGAAAAGGCACATCTTTTTGAAAATCATTTTAGAAGTGGGGGAGAGGAAAACGAGAGGAGAATGGCGAATAATGTAATGCAAGAGATGAGAGTTTATGATGGGTACTTGGTATGTCTTGACTTGGCATAGATCTCCCCGGCAACAGCGCCAGAAATTCTTCCTCCTACTTCTTGAGCTTGTGTTGGTTTTTCCCTTGAAGAGGAAAGGGTGATGCAGCAAAGTAGAGATAAGTATTTCCCTCTGTTTGAGAACCAAGGTATCAATCCAGTAGGAGACAATGCACAAATCACCGAATACCTGCACAAACAATCAAACAACTTGCACCCAACGTGATAAAGGGGTTGTCAATCCCTTCACAATTACTTGCAGAAGTGATATATGATAGAGATAGATAAACGATAAAGTAAATATTTTTGGCATTTTTGGTTTATAGATCGGAAAGTAAAAGGTTGCAAAATAGTAGATCAGAAACTTATATGATGGAAAATAGAAACTTATATAATGGAAAATAGACCCGGGGGCCATAGGTTTCACTAGAGGCTTCTCTCAAGATAGCAAATAATACGGTGGGTGAACAAATTACTACCGAGCAACTGATAGAAAAGCACAAAGTTGTGACAATATCTAAGGCAATGATCATGAATATAGGCATCACGTCCGTGTCAAGTAGACCGAAACGATTCTGCATCTACCACTATTACTCCACACATCGACCGCTATCCAGCATGCATCTAGAGTATTCGGTTCATAAAGAACCGAGTAACGCATTAAGTAAGATCACATGATGTAGAGGAATTAACTCAAGAAATATGATGAAAACCCAATCTTTTTATCCTCGATGGCAACAATACAATACATGCCTTGCTGGCCCTACTGTCACTGGGAAAGGACACCGCAAGATTGAACCCAAAGCTAAGCACTTCTCCCATTGCAAGAAAAACCAATCTAGTTGGCCAAACCAAACCAATAGTTTGAAGATAATTACAAAGATATAAAATCATGCATAAAAGAATTCAGAGAAGATTCAAATAATATTCATAGATAAGCTAATCATAAATCCACAATTCATCGGATCTCGGCAAAAACACCGCAAAAAGTACTACATCGAATATTTGTCCAAGAACATCGAGGAGAACATGGTATTGAGAATCAAAGAGAGAGAAGAAGCCATCTAGCTACTAGCTATGGACCCGTAGGTCTGTGGTAAACTACTCACGCTTCATCGGAAGGGCAATACAGTTGATGTAGAAGCCCCCCGTGATCGAATCCCCCTCCGGCAGGGTGCCGGAAAAGGACCATAGATGGGATCTCACGGATACAGAAGATTGTGACGGTGCAAAAGTGTTTTCATGGATGCCCCCGGTGGTTTGGGGATATTTGGGAATATATAGGCGAGTCACGGGGGCCCACAAGGGTCGGGGCGCGCCCTACCCCCCTGGGCGCGCCCTCCGTCCTTGTGGCTGCCTCGTGGCTCCTCCGACTTCATCTCCAAGTCTCCTGGTTGTCTTCTAGTCGAAGAAAAATCATCGCGAATGTTTCATTCCGTTTGGACTCCGTTTGGTATTCCTTTTCCGCGAAACTCAAAAACAAGGAAAAAACAGGAACTGGCACTAGGCTATAGGTTAATAGGTTAGTCCCAAAAATAATATAAAAATAGCATATTAATGCATATAAAACATCCAAAATAGATAATATAATAACATGGAACAATCAAAAATTATAGATACGTTGGAGACGTATCAAGCATCCCCAAGCTTAATTCCGGCTCGTCCTCTAGCGGGTAAATGATAAAAACAGAATTTTTGATGTGGAATGCTACCCAACATATTTATTCGTGTAATTTTATTTATTGTGGCATGAATGTTCAGATCCATAAGATTCAAAACAAAAGTTTAATATTGACATAAAAACAGTACTACTTCAAGCATACTAACAAGGCAATTATGTCTTCTCAAAATAACATGGCCAAAGAAAGCTTATCCCTACAAAATCATATAGTCTCCCTATGCTCCATCTTCATCACACAAAATATTCAAATCATGGACAACCCCGATGACAAGCCAAGCAATTGTTTCATAATTTTGCTGTTCTCAAATCGTTTCAACTTCCACGCAATAGATGAGCGTGAGCCATGGACATAGCACTATAGGTGGAATAGAATATGGTGGTTGTGGAGAAAACAAAAAGAGGGAGATAGTATCACATCAACTAGGCGTATCAACGGGCTATGGAGATGCCCATCAATAGATATCAATGTGAGTGAGTAGGGATTGCCATGCAACGGATGCACTAGAGCTATAAGTTTATCAAAGCTCAAAAAGAAAACTAAGTGGGTGCGCATCCAACTTGCTTCCTCTTGAAGACCTAGGGCAATTTGAGGAAGCCCATCGTTGGATAGTAACATTGCCCCTTCTTTCTTTTTCTCTCATTTTTTTCTATTCTCTTTTTTTTGGGCCTTCTTTTTTTCGCCTTTTCTCTCCTTTTTTTATTTCCTCACATGGGACAATTCTCTAATAATGAAGATCATCACACTTTTGTTTACTTACAACTCAAAAATTACAACTCGATACTAGAACAAAATATGACTCTATATGAATGCCTCCGGCGGTGTACCGGGATGTGCAATGAATCAAGAGTGACATGTATGAAAGAATTATGAATGGTGGCTTTGCCACAAATACGATGCCAACTACATGATCATGCAAAGCAATATGACAATCATGGAATGTGTCATAATAAACGGAACGGTGGAAAGTTGCATAGCAATATATCTTGGAATGGCTATGGAAATGCCATAATAGGTAGGTATGGTGGCTATTTTGAGGAAGGTATATGCACTACACCACGACACTCAAAGCAGCGTCAAGCAATATGATGTAGAGGAAGTATTAAGTCCATAAAGAACGGAGTAACGCATTAAGGAAGATGACATGCTGTAGAGGAGTTAACTCAAGCAATATGATGAAAACCCCATCTTTTTATCCTCGATGGCAACAATACAATACGTGCCCTGCTGCCCCTACTGTCACTGGGAAAGGACACCGCAAGATTGAACCCAAAGCTAAGCACTTCTCCCATTGCAAGAAAAACCAATCTAGTTGTCCAAACCAAATCGATAGTTCGAAGAGAATTAAAAAGATATCAAATCATGCATACAAGAATAAAGAGAAGATTCAAATAATATTCATAGATAAGATGATCATAAATCCACAATTCACCGGATCTCGGCAAACACACCGCAAAAAAGTATTACATCGAATAGATCTCCAAGAACATCGAGGAGAACATGGTATTGAGAATCAAACAGTTTACCCAGGTTAGGGCCCGTGGTGCTCCGCACTTGCCCTTTGACTTCGCCTCGAAGCCAAGTCCGAGCGCGCCTTGGGCTCAGGGGCTACTGTCGGTGTTCTGGGAATGGGGGTACCCAGACTTGCCAGCCTGCGGCCCACAGCGTGGCTCCATCGACGGCCTTGTACGGCCTAGGTTCAACATCAACAGCTCAAGACCCTCGCGAGGGGCCAAGCCTCACGAGGCGGACGACATCAAGACCTCCACGAGGAGCGACCTCCTCAGACTGGCTCCTGAGGAGTGGAGATCTTTATGCAAGGCTCACCTCGTGTTGTCCAGATGACATGAGCCATGACGACCAAGGCCAGGCGGGCGCCAGCGGGCATAGTGTACCAGTTTCCTCTTTCGTGCTAAGGAGGCAAGCTCACGCACGGAGTCTCGAGGAATTAGCCAAAGGTTTCCATTCGGATGGAACAAGATCAAGACCGCCAGGACGGCAGGACGGAGGTCATTGCCGAGCCCACCACGGCGTCATGGCCAGAGGCATTTGCAGGCGAAGACTACTTTTGTCAGGATAGCATGTACTAGTTGTCCCCCTTCGAATTTGGCCGTTGTAGGATCCCTTCCCACCTACATTTGGAAAGAGGACCAAGGCCACTATAAATAGGAACTAGACACCACCATGGAGGGGGAGGGATCATTCAGATCATCCTCACACCCACCAGCTCATCGAGCACAAGAACACCTCTCCTCCTGAGGTTGTTCTCCCACTTTACTAGTTCATCCTCAGCCCCTCGAGGCCAATCCACCACAAATCAGGAGTAGGGTTTTACACCGCAAGGTGGCCCGAACCTGGGTAAACTGTTGTGTCCCTTTTCCATTCGGTTCGTCGAGCTAGGCTGTGAGATTAGCGAGCAGGCAGACTAGGGAGGACGAGTTCTTCGCACACACCCCAGAGTTCGAACCTCTCAAGGGTCTGCGGAACCCGAAATCCGACAAAAACCTCTAAGAAAATTTTGTGCATTGAAGATTGAAATCTTCTATATATTTCCCTCTCATATGTGTTCCATACACACAAGCTAGATAGTAGGTTAGCCATGAAAAGAAGTGGAATACAGCTAGCATTGATGTGTATGGTTTTTGCTCTATATTTACTGTTAAAAATCTATAGAAGCCATATAAATTTCCGTTGTGGATACAAAATATCTTATTTGAGGAAATCTAGTAGAATCCTCGATTCGACGACTTGATACTACAAATCAATTCTGTCTAAGGAAAATTGATCCGACTCTGACTACCTTGCCATCAGCGCCACCCTTTGATACGTCTCCAACATATCTTTAATTTTTTATTGTTCCATGCTGTTATATTATCATTCTTGGATAGTTTATAATCATTTTATATCATTTTTTGGTACTAACCTATTGACATAGTGCCAAGTGCCAGTTGCTGTTTTTTGCATGTTTTTTACATCGCAGGAAATCAATTCCAAACGGAGTCCAAACAAAGCGAAACTTTTTGTCGATTTTTTTGGACCAGAAGACATCCAGTGGGCCGGAGAAGCGCCTGGGGGTGCTCCGAGTGGAGCACAACCCACCAGGGCGCGCCTGGAGGCCCAGGCGCGCCCTGGTGGGTTGTGCCCACCTCAGGTGCCCCCTGAACCGACTCTTTGCTCTATAAATACCCCAATATTCCAGAAACCCTAGGGGAGTCGATGAAAATCAATTACAGCCGCCGCAAGTTCCAGAACCACCAGATCCAATCTAGACACCATCACCGAGGGATGCATCATGTCCATTGGTGCCTCTCCGATGATGCGTGAGTAGTTCTTTGTAGACCTACGGTCCGTCGTTAGTAGCTAGATGGCTTCCTCTCTCTCGTTCGATTCTCAATACAATGGTCTCTTGGAGATCCATATGATGTAACTCTTTTTGTGGTGTGTTTGTTGGGATCCGATGAACTTTGAGTTTATGATCAGATATATCTTTTTATCCATGAAAGTTATTTGATTCTTCTTTAATCTCTTATATGCATGATTGCTTATAGCCTCGTATTTCTTCTCTGATATTTGGGTTTTGTTTAGCCAACTTGATCTATTTATCTTTGCAATTGGAAGAGGTGCTTTGTAATGGGTTCGATCTTACGGTGCTTGACCCTAGTGACAGAAGGGGAACCGACACGTATGTATCATAGCTATTAAGGATAACAAGATGCGGTCTATTTCTACATAAATAGATCTTGTCTACATCGTGTCATCATTCTTATTGCATTACTCCGTTTCTCCATGAACTTAATACACTAGATGCATGCTCGATAGCGGTCGACGTGTGGAGTAATAGTAGTAGATGCAGGCAGGAGTCGGTCTACTAATCTTGGACGTGATGCCTATATAATGATCATTGCCTGGATATGTTCATGATTATTCGAAGTTCTATCAATTGCCCAATAGTAATTTGTTCACCCACCGTTTGCTATTTTTCTCGAGAGAAGCCACTAGTGAAATCTATGGCCCCCAGGTCTCTTCTTTATTATATTTGCCTTTGCGATCGATTTTCCTTTGCTTTTATTTTTAGATCTATTAAACCTTGGTCTCGAGTTTATTTTATTTTATTTGGCGTTCGATCTATCAATCTATTAGAACTCTCATGTTTGCGTGCCAATTTCTGGTGCCGTTACCCGAAAGGGATTGACAACCCCTTTAACACGTCGGGTTGCGAGTATTTGTTATTTGTGTGCAGGTGCTGTTTACGTAGTGTTGCTTGGTTCTCCTACTAGTTCGATAACCTTGGTCTCATCACTGAGGGAAATACCTACTGTTGTTGTGCTGCATCATCCCTTCCTCTTTGGGGAAATACCGACGTAGTTCAAGCCAACATCAAAAGGAATTGTTGGCGCCGTTGCCGGGGAGGATCACGTCAAGATAGTCTCCCATCAACTTGCCAATTTCTGGTGCCGTTGCCGGGAGACATCATCAATATCTACTAGGTTCCTAATCACAAATCTCATCTCCTTGCAATTTACATCATTTGCCATTTGCCTCTCGTTTCCCTCTACCCCACTTCACAAAAATTTTCTGTTTTATTCGCCCTCTTTTTCATTCACCGTTTTCTTGTCAGATCTATCCTTTGCTTGCAATCATGAGTTATTTCGGTATGGTAGCGACATATGATGGCCATAATCCTAAGATTGGACGTACGGGTAATCTGGATGCTAAAACTTTTATCTTGGGGCAAGGGAATGTTATGGGAAAAGAACGTATCCAAGAATTTTTCAATTGCATTGGAAATCTAAGTCTTGATGATACTCCTATACTTAGAACTACCAGATCTTATGCGGATGCTATTTCAGCGCTAGTTCTGAAACTTGAAAGTAAATTTATCCGTACTCATCCTACTTTGCAAAGATTGTTTTTTGAGCTCCCCGTTATAAAGAATCCTAAAGCTAAATAGTTGGCCACTCTCGTTCTTATGAGTGAATTTGACTACATAATACGGGAGACTAGGGAAATCTTTGATTTTCATGGTATGAATCGTGAAAAACTCGTGATAGACGAAATTCTTTACAATAGTGATTATGCGCTAAGGCATTTGCTTGGGGATAATAAAATCTTTGATCATAATCTTAAAAAGGAAGTCCCCATTTTAGATATAATCCAACAAGTTTTCAATAATGTTAATCAACATTACTCTTGGATTGTTGCCCGAAATCAAAGGGGTTATGATGATAATCAACTCAATAATGCTAACGTTTCTATGGATAATATGTTTTATGGTGTTTTTACAAAACCTGATGACAAGAACACCCCTAAGGAAATTAAGAACAAAGATGACAAAACTTAGATCCTTGCTTTATGCCTAGCTAGGGGCGTGAAATAATAGCGCTTGTTGGGAGGCAAGCCGATGAATAAATTTTATTTTTGCTTTTTTCTTTCTGTTCTTGAGTGTTTGCACAATTATGATACTATTATGATTGTGTTTTTTGTGTTTTAGTTAGTGTTTGTGCCAAGTAAAGCCTTTACGATCTTCTTGGGTGATAGTTGTTTGATCTTGCTGAAACAACAGGAACTTTTGCATCTAGAGTTAAACTTTTAAAAAATCACAGAAGCGACGAAAAATTCTGAATTTTTTCTGTAGATTGATATACAAATTGCTCAGGTCGTCCTAATTTTTCAGGAATTTTGGAGGTACATAAGTATTCGCAATATTCAGATTGCTACAGACTATTCTGTTTTTGACAGAATCTGTTTTCTTTGCGTTGTGTGCTTGTTTTGATGATTCTATGGTTTTCTTTGAAGAGTTTTTGCCATAGAAAAGTTGGAACACAGTAGATATAATGCAAGAATAAAATATGAATTGGTTTGCTACAGTACTTATAGTAGTGATTTTCTTTCTTATACTAACGGATCTCGTGAAGGTTTTGTTGAGTTTTGTGTGATTGAAGTTTTCAAGTTTTGGGTGATGTTACAATGGATGAAGGAATAAGGAGTAAGAAGAGCCTAAGCTTGGGGATGCCCATGGCATCCCAAGCTATTATCCAAAGAGAAGCAAGCAACGAAGATTTGGGATGCCCCGAGTGGCATCCCCTCTTTCTTCTAACAACCATCGGTATTTTACTCGAAGCTATATTTTTATTCGTCACATAGTATGAGTTTTGCTTGGAGCGTCTTGTATGATATGAGTCTTTGCTTGTTTTGCTTTGTGTTCTAAGTCTTCAATCCTTGCTGGACACACCTATTTGAGAGAGCGAAAATTATGCCATGACTTGTTAGAATTCCTCTCTATGCTTCGCTTAAATTTTTATGAGCTATGGAATTGCTCCAGTGCTTCCCTTATATCTTTTTGAGCTCGTTGTGCTTTAGTATTTTGGAAGAAATGCTCTCTTGCTTCACCTAGATTTGTTTGAGAGTTAGTATTTTTTTAAGAAATTCTCTCTTGCTTCACTTAAATTAATTTGAGAGAAAGAAATATTATGCTCATGATCTTCACTTATATTTGTTTGAGCTTATCAAAAGCAACACATGAAAATTAGTTCCAAAGTGATAGATATCCAAGAAGGATATAATAAAAACTTTCATGAAGATCATTGGACAAAATAAACTTGATTCCTTGTAATAGTTTTGAGATATGATGATGTGATATGTGAGTCATGTTGATGAGTAATTGTGAGTTAGTAAGAATATTGGTGTTAAGGTTTGTGATTCCCTATGCAAGCACGAAAGTCAATAGTCATGCAATGAAATTATATCCTACTTGTGGTGCATTATTCGGTGTTAATTATGCTTAATTCTCGCTTATAAGATTATTCGTTTCTTGGTTGGTCGCTTCTCAATCTTTTGCTTGCCTTCATTTTGCACTAAGTATGATCACTACTTGTGCATCCAAAAATCTTTAAACCAGTTTTGCCACATGAGTCCACTATATCTACCTATATGCGATATTATTTTGCCGCTCTATGCAAATTTGTATGTGCCATCTCTAATTTTCAAAATAAATTTCTCTTTTGTGTGCTCGTATCGCTTGCGAGGCGGTGAGGGGTGGCCGATATTTTCCATGCTAGATGTGTTATTCTCACGATGAGTGTTTATTCACTTGTCATTGCATGAGAGTAAGGCAAAGGTATTAGGGTTGCCCAGTCCGAAAAATGAATTTACTTTATGTTGTCAAATAATAAATTCCTTGGAAAGTGTTGGTACGATGGGCACCCGTGGATACGGTTAGCCATGGAAAGTGAAAGTATGATGGAAAAAGGAATAAACATTATTTTCTGTTTGGGAACCGCCTATGATATATCGAGCATGGAAAGTGTGGGGAGCTCTAAGTCGTTTTCGTTGGTGGGAAAAGTATGCCTCCCAAAATGTTTTTATCTCTAAGTTTTTTGCTTTGAGCTCTGGCACCTCTACAAATCCCTACTTCCCTCTGCGAAGGGCCTTTCTTTTACTTTATGCAATTTTTATTTTTAATTTGAGTCTCCATCTTCTCTTATAAAGCACCAACTAGGAGGCACTATGACCGTACTTGAGCATTGGGTGTAGCTAATATGCGAGTGTGTTTGATGAATGGATCAATGATTGAGCATGATGGGCTTGGGATAACTTATTTTAGCGTTCATATTTGGAAGACATGGTTGCTTGTTGATATGCTTGAGTATTTAAGTTATCCTGTCAAAACTAGACTATTGCTTTGAACCATATAAAAGTCCAATTGTCCATGCTATAAAGAAAAGAATATGAAATGACATGTTAGGCAGCATTCCACATCAAAAATTGTGTTTTTATCATTTACCTACTCGAGGACGAGCAGGAATTAAGCTTGGAGATGCTGATACATCTCCAACGTATCTATAATTTTTGATTGTTGCATGCTGTTATATTATCATTCTTGGATATTTTATAATCATTTTATAGTCATTTTATATCATTTTTTGGTACTAACCTATTGACATAGTGCCAAGTGCCAGTTGCTGTTTTTTGCATGTTTTTTACATCGCAGGAAATCAATACCAAGCGGAGTCCAAACGCAGCGAAACTTTTTGTGGATTTTTTTGGAGTAGAAGAAATCCAGTGGGTCGGAGAAGCGCCTGGGGGTGTTCCGAGGGGAGCACAACCCACCAGGGCGTTCCTGGAGGCCCAGGCGCGCCCTGGTGGGTTGTGCCCACCTCGGGTGCCCCCTGAACCACTCTTTGCTCTATGAATACCCCAATATTCCCGAAACCCTAGGGGAGTCGACGAAAATCAATTCCAGCTGCCGCAAGTTCCAGAACCGCCACATCCAATCTGGCCACCATCATGGAAGGGTGCATCATGTCCATTGGTGCCTCTCCAATGATGCGTGAGTAGTTCTTTGTAGACCTACGGGTCCGTAATTAGTAGCTAGATGGCTTCCTCTCTCTCTCGTTTGATTCCTAATACAATGGTCTCTTGGTAATCCATATGATGTAACTCTTTTTGCAGTGTGCTTGTTGGGATCCGATGAACTTTGAGTTTATGATCAGACCTATCTTTTTATCCATGAAAGTTATTTGATTCTTCTTTGATCTCTAATATGCATGATTGCTTATAGCCTCGTATTTCTTCTCCGATATTTGGGTTTTGTTTGGCCAACTTGATCTATTTATCTTGCAATGGGAAGAGGTGCTTTGTAATGGGTTCGATCTTACGGTGCTTGATCCCAATGACTGAAGGGGGACCGACATGTACGTATCGTTGTTATTAAGGATAACAAGATGGGGTCTATTTCTACATAAATAGATCTTGTCTACATCATGTCATCGTTCTTATTGCATTACTCCGTTTCTCCATGAACTTAATACACTAGATGCATGCTAGATAGCGGTCAATGTGTGGAGTAATAGTAGTAGATGCGGGCAGGAGTCGGTCTACTAATCTTGGATGTAATGCCTATATAATGATCATTTCCTGGATATCGTCATAATTATTTGAAGTTCTATCAATTGCCCAACAGTAATTTGTTCACCCAGCGTTTGCTATTTTTCTCGAGAGAAGCCACTAGTGAAATCTACGCCCCCCGGGTCTCTTCTTTATTATATTTGCCTTTGCAATCTATTTTCCTTTGCTTCTATTTTCAGATCTATTAAACCAAAAATACAAAAATACCTTGCTGCAATTTATTTTATTTGGCTTCGATCTATCAATCTATTACAACTCTCTCACGTCCGCGTCCCGATTTCTGGCGCCGTTACCCTAAAGGGATTGACAACCCCTTTATCACGTCGCGTTGCGAGTATTTGTTATTTGTGTGCAGGTGTTGTTTACATAGTGTTGCTCGGTTCTCCTACTGGTTCAATAACCTTGGTTTCATCACTGAAGGAAATACCTACGTTGATGTGCTGCATCATCCCTTCCTCTTTGGGGAAATACCAAGGTAGTTCTAGCCAACATCACCCTTGATTACAAATAGGAAAGTGCGCTCATTGCCTTCCTGCGGGCGAATATCGATGTGTTTGCCTGGCAACCATCTGATATCCCCGGTGTTCCTAGGGAGGTAATCGAGCACCACCTTGTTGTCTGTCCACATGCCGGCCTGTCAAGCAGAAAGTTCGAAAGCAGGCCTTGGAGAGGCAGCAGTTCATTGCCGAAGAGATCAAGAAGCTTGAGGAGGCTGGTCTAGTCAGAGGAGTGCTGCATCCGACATGGTTGGAAAACCCAGTGGTCGTGCGCAAGGCTAACGGGAAATGGAGGTTTTGCATTGATTTCATAGATCTCAACAAGGCTTGCCCAAAGGACCCATTTCCCTTGCCGCACATTGATCAGATTATGGACTCCACTTCAGGTTATGATTTGCTCTCCTTTTTGGACGCATACTCTGGGTATCATCAGATCTTCATGTCCAAGGAAGACGAAGAGAAGACCTCGTTCATCACCCCATGTGGTACATACTGCTTTGTGCGCATGCCTTTCGGGTTAAAGAGTGTTGCGTCCACTTTTGCAAGAGCAGTCCAGATTGGTTTTGAGCCACAGTTGCACAGAAACATTGAGGCTTTTATGAATGTATTGTGGTCAAGACCAAGGACAGATCAACCCTCATCCAGGATTTGGAGGAGACATTTGCTAATCTGCGCAAGATCAACCTGAAGCTAAATCCGGAGAATTGTGTGTTTGGCGTTCCCTCCGGCAAGCTACTTGGGTTCTTCGTATCCCATCGGGGGATCGAAGCCAACCCCGACAAGATCAAAGCTATTGAGCAGATACATACACCTCAGACAGTTAAGAATGTGAGGCGTCTGACAGGATGCGTTGCCGCGCTTAGCAGATTGATCTCCAAGTCTGCCGAGCGTGCCCAGCCGTTCTTCAAATTTTGAAGAAGGCAGGTCCCATGAAGTGGACCCCAGAATCAGACACAACTTTACTAGAGTTGAAGGCCTACTTGTCCTCTGTGCCCACTTTGGTTGCCCCTAAACCTGAAGAGTCGTTGCTGCTGTACTTGGCCGCAACTAACCAAGTGGTCAGTGCAGCCCTAGTGGCACAACGGGAAGTAGAGGAAATAGAGAGTGACCAGAGCCCGGCAAGACCAGATGAGGATCAGGACAGAGAAGAGCACGACAACAAGGGAAACCCCAAGGACGTGGCAAGGAAGAAAGTAGTGCAGCGCCTAGTGTACTTCGTCAGTTCCTGTTACAGGGGGCTAGATCGAGGTACTCTGGTGTGCACAATTTGATTTTTGGCCTTATCATGGCCTCAAGAAAACTGCGCCACTACTTCCAAGTTCATGAGATAATGGTTGTCACCCGCTTCCCGTTGCAAAGGATACTTCGAAACCCTGAGGCTACCGGCAGAATAGTGGAGTGGGCTTTGGAGTTATCCAGCTTTGGCTTGAAACTTGAGAGCACATAAATTTTTTAAAAGGGCATTGGTAGAGTTTATTGCAGAATGGACGCCAACCCCTGATGAAGAAGTGCTGGAAACAGTTTTCCCCGGCAAGGAAGCACCCCAAGAATGGATCATGTATTTCGATGGTGCCTTCTCCCTGCAAGGTGCAGGGGCTGGCTTGCTTCCCGTTGCTCCCGCAGGGGAGCACTTGACGTACGTCGTCCAGATGCACTTTCCCCGGGAGGAGGTAACCAACAATATAATAGAGTACGAAGGGCTCCTTGTCGGGCTTAGGATTGCAACAGAATTAGGAATCTAGAAGCTGATCATTCGAGGAGAGTCACAACTTGTGGTGAGACAAGTCAACAAGGATTACCAAAGTCCGTTGATGGAGGCATACGTTGAGGAAGTGAGAAGATTGGAGGAGCACTTTGACGGATTGCAAATTGAGTACGTGCCCCGTGTGGAAAACAACATAGCTCATCATCTATCAAAGTGTCCTATGCAAAAACTTCCTGTGGAACCAGGAACTTTCTTCTCCATCTTACTCAGCCCTCCGTATCCCCAACAACAATGGCCAGAAAGAGGAGGAAGTTGGACTCCATTAAGCCTCTCCCGGTAGAGCCTCACAGGGCTCCTTGTAGGGACCCTGCCGAAAACAACTCCCCATCTCTTACCGGGCTGCGCTCTCCTACCGGGCCACTGGCCCCCGCGGACGAGAAATGTGCCCCTGCAGATGAGGAGGTGCCGCTAGTCCTCGTTGCCGAGCTGCAGGCTCCAACTTGGGCAAGGCACATGGTCCATTTCCTCCAAACTGGAGAACTTCCCGATGAGCAAGATGAAGCTGAAAGAGTAGCCTGGAGGGCCAGTATTTATCATTTTGTCGATGACATCTATAAAGAAGGAGGCCCAACAGTGTGAAATTGAAGTGCATCTGTCGGGAACAAGGAAAGGAACTGCTGGCTGAAATACACAAAGGCATGTGCGGCTCCCACATTGGATCAAGGGCATTAGTTGGGATAGTATTCCGGCAAGGATTCTATTAGACCACGACCCTCCAAGATGCGGTCGAGTTAGTCACCAAGTGTGAAACCTTGGAGTTCCATTCCAAGAACATCCATCTGCGTGCACAAGCACTTCAGACAATCTCTTTGTCATGGTCATTTCCAGTCTTGGGGCCCAATATCCTCAGCCCTTTCCCCTGAGCTGTCAGGGGATTTAAATTCTTGTTCGCTGCCATCGACAAGTTTACAAAGTGGCTGGAAGTAGCTGCCATGAGAAAGGTGACTGCTCAGTCATCTATCAAGTTCTTGAAAGATTTGGTGTGCCGCTTCGGGGTCCCTTCCCAGATCATCACCAACAATGGCACCCAATTCACGAGCCGCGCCTTCATGCAATATGTTCATGCCTTCGGAAGCAAGATCTCATTCACCTCTGTTGCACATCCCAGAAGCAATGGACAAGCTAAGAGGGCGAACGCTGAAGTGCAGGGAGGACTCATGACAAGAACCTTTGATATGCTGCAGAAGTGCGGCAGGCGATGGATCGATGAGTTGCCGGTAGTTCTCTGGTCCCTCAGAACGACACCAAATAGAGCTACCGGGCAGACTCCCTTCTGCTTCATTTATGGGGCAGAAGCAGTTATCCCAACGGAACTCATTTACGGGTCGCCTCGAGTACTTGCCTACGATGAAGTAGCAGAGGATCAGCACCGGCATGACGACACTGTGATTCTCGAGGAGAACCGTCTCCGGGCTGCTACGCATGATGAACGCTATCAGTAAGCCCTGTGTCGCTATCACAGCCGCAGGGTTCATGCCCGGTGTTTTGAGGAAGGCGAACTTGTCCTTAGGCGCGTTCAGTCCGCCAAGGATACAAACAAGTTCACGCCAAAGTGGGAAGGCCCTTACCGGGTAGTTCGAGTCACCAGACCTTGCGTAGTCCGTCTAGAGACCGGAGATGGCATTAAATTGCAAAACTCATGGAATATTGAGCATCTCCGCAAGTTCTACCCGTAAGGCGCGGCTGTCGGGCCGTGCCCGGCAGCCACTCTTTTGTACAGGCCTTGCCTCAGCTACATGTAAACCCTTGTACAAAGCCAGGCGCAGACCCTTAGCAACAACAAATAAATGAAACATTGGGGGCCCCCGACAAGTTGCATGCATGCATAAGCATATCATCAGCATTGCATAATCATACCATGTGCATTACATAAGCATTTCATGAGCATTGCATATGCATGTAGATAAGATCGCATCTTGCAACTTTTCCATCAGCACAAAACTGCAGGTTTCTGCCGTGAGCTTGGCCTCTACAGGAAGCTAGAAGGATGAGCCAATACTGTGATCTCCGGCAAGCCAAACAGATAAGTTTTATCTCTTGTCCATAAGTGTTCTGTAAGAAAATACTTGTGCATAAGAAAACCTCGCAACTTTTTGAAACTTAAGTGCTCCCATCCCATGACACGAACATTGCTTCGGTCAAGATGGTCGCAGCGGCCTTTTGTGAAAAAAGATTGGCGGGGGGCTGGTCCCTCATCACAATTTTCGCCCGGTAGGCTTAGTCCCCGGCAGGAAAATGGACGGTACCGGCAGGATAGCCTGCCGGGGGAAACTTGTTTATTTAAAATATAGAGGCATTCCACCTCTGCATGGACATATACATGCACGGGTCCCCAGCAAGGTTCATCTTTTTCATTAATATGTGGATCAACAAGTACAGACTTTACATGACACAAACATGGACTCGAGAGATTACATTATTTGAACTAAATTTTGGCAAGTGCCTACAGATTTATGGTTGAAAAAGGATAAGTGCCCCGTAATGCCCTTTCTTGTCCCTCTCCTTCTAGGAACAACAGTAGAATGTGAGGAGGGCAAAAGGAGTGCCTGGGAAGAAGCCTAGCCTCTCCCTGTGCGGCTCCAGGAGAGGTAGCCTGATGGGGGTGTGGAAGCACCAGGGAACGCGTCCATCGTGAGCATGGCGGAGGCGACTCGCCAACCGCCACCACCAGGGCCAGCAGGACGCGACAGGGCTAACAGAGCAGCAGCCCGAGAGGAAGCATGCCAGGGTCCAGCTGGAAGGCTGCTAGAGGAAGCTGGGCGGCACCATCCCCACCTCTGCATCCAACTCCCTGGCAAATCACCTTGCCGGGAAGGAGATGCAGGTGCAGATGATGGTGCTGTCGCATAATGAAGATAGTGCGGGCGGCGCTCAACCGGAGTCAGAGTCGTCGCCCTCCCGGTCGCCACAGTCGTCATCGCCGTCACTGTCCTCCTCGTCGCTTTCGCTCGAGGAGGAGCTTTCGTCCTTGGTCAAGCTCTCCGGCAGCACCCTAAGCGACCTCCCGAGCGACCAAAAATCTTGACGGAAAGCAGGCCGCTCTCCACTAATTTAAACTAGAGAACTGGAGGAAATATGCCCTAGAGGCAATAATAAAGTTGTTATTTATATTTCCTTATATCATGATAAATGTTTATTATTAATGCTAGAATTGTATTAACCGGAAACTTAGTACATGTGTGAATACATAGACAGACAGAGTGTCACTAGTATGCTTCTACTTGACTAGCTCGTTGAATCAAAGATGGTTAAGTTTCCTAGCCATAGACATGAGTTTTCATTTGATTAACGGGATCAAATCATTAGAGAATGATGTGATTGACTTGACCCATTCCGTTAGCTTAGCACTTGATCGTTTAGCTTGTTTCTATTGCTTTCTTCATGACTTATACTTGCTCCTATGACTATGAGATTATGCAACTCCCGAATACCGGAGAAACACTTAGTGTGCTATAAAATGTCACAACGTAACTGGGTGATTATAAAGATGCTCTACAGGTGTCTCCAATGGTGTTTGTTGAGTTGGCATAGATCGAGATTAGTATTTGTCACTTCGATTGTCGGAGAGGTATCTCTGGGCCCTCTCGGTAATGCACATCACTATAAGCCTTGCAAGTAATGTGACTAATGAGTTAGTTGAGGGATGATGCATTATGGAAATAGTAAAGAGACTTTTCGGTAATGAGATTGAACTAGGTATTGAGATACCGACGATCGAATCTCGGGCATGTAACATACCGATGACAAAGGGAACAACGTATGTTGTTATGCAGTTTCACCGATAATGATCTTCGTAGAATATGTAGGAACCAATATGAGCATCCAGGTTCTGCTAATGGTTATTGACCGGAGATGAGTCTCGGTCATGTCTACATAGTTCTCGAACCCGTAGGGTCCGCATGCTTAACGTTCGGTGACGATCGGTATGATGAGTTTATGTGTTTTGATGTACCGAAGGTAGTTCGGACTCCCGGACATGATCACGGACATGACGAGGAGTCTTGAAATAGTTGAGACATAAAGATCGATATATTGGATGACTATGTTTGGACATCGGAATGGTTCTGGGTTAGTTCGGGCATTTACCGGAGTACTTGGAGGTTGCCGGAACCCCCCGGGAAGTATATGGGCCTTATTGGGCCATAGTGGGAGAGAGGAGAAGGGAGCCTAGGAGGGGGCACCCCCCCCATGCCCAATCCGAATTGGGTGGGGGGCCGGCCCCCCTTTCCTTCCCCCTCTCTCCCCTTCCTTCCTCTCCTAATCCAATTAGGGAAGGGGGGAATCCTACTCCTGGTGGGAGTAGGACTCCCCTTGGGAGCGCCATAGAGGGCCGGCCCTCCCCCTCCTCCACTCCTTTATATACGGGGAGGGGGGCACCCCATAGACACACAAGTTGACAGTTGTCTTAGCCGTGTGCGGTGCCCCCCTCCACAGATTCCACCTCGGTCATATCGTTGTAGTGCTTAGGCGAAGCCCTGCGTCGGTAACTTCATCATCGCTGTCATCATGTCGTCGTGCTGACAAAGCTCTCCCTCGACACTCAGCTGGATCGAGAGTTCGTGGGACGTCACCGAGCCGAACGTGTGCATATCGCGGAGGTGCCGTACTTTCGGTACTAGGATCGGTCGGATCGTGAAGACGTACGACTACATCAACCGCGTTGTCATAACTCTTCCGCTTTCGGTCTACGAGGGTACGTGGACAACACTCTCCCCTCTCGTTGCTATGCATCACCTAGATGGATCTTGCGTGTACGTAGGATTTTTTTTTGAAATTACTGCATTCCCCAACAAGAACGTGCCCCTCCGACAAGCTATGGGCTCAAGCAAAGGTCTTCCAACCGCTACGGAGGTACATAACATGAGGACCAGGGAAGTCGACATCCACCCACATGCCGCCATGCCCACAGCCCCTCATATGCAACCTGAGTGTGTGCAGCTCTTCGAGCTCCATCGCCCTTGCAAATGGAGAAGGGAGGCGGAGATGGCTGCACGGAGGTTTGTACAACCTGATGACGAACTCCCGAGGCTGATCTCCGACGTGGCCTTCCATTGGTGAAGGAGCCTCCGGTGGGGGCGCGGCCAGAGCATCACCCCGTCTTCCTCCTCCTCGAGCGCCATGGCATCCACGACCTCGCCCCCTCCCTCCTCCTCTCACAGTAGGTTCCACCACTGCGTGGTCCAGAGGAGGAGGGATGCGCTGTCGAGAAGAAGCCCTCGTCGCCACCGCTGGAGTACCGCCACGCCCTCGTCCCCACCGCTGGAGTACTATCATGCCCTCGTGCCCACACCATCGCGAGCGAAGAAAGATTGCGCCCAAGGAGGGGCTCGCGTCTGATTAGCTAGTTGGTGAGGTAATAGCTTACCAAGGCGATGATCAGTAGCTGGTCCGAGAGGATGATCAGCCACACTGGGACTGAGACACGGCCCAGACTCCTACGGGAGGCAGCGGAGAGGAAGGAAGAAGTGTGTGTAAGCAAAGGCACCACTCCTGCCCCCTTTTATAGAAGGACGGGGCAGGGGGCTGGCCTTGCACTCAGGGAGTGGCCGCCTCGCTCCTCCAATACGGCCTCCCTGCGCCTTCAGTAGCTCGGGGAATCAGGACCGACCCTCTGCTCCAACCAACGATGCCTGATTTTCTGCCATGGCACTTACCCCCGTGCTCTCCGCATCCACCACCTACCCTACCTAATTCATGAGGTACACGTGGCGGGTGTGCATGCAGCACGGAGCAAGTGGGATGGCAGTTTCTGCCCATGATCGTGGGGCGTGGGAAATCTGCATGCCACGATCTGAGTTTTTCCGTTACGTTGCACACGACGTGCGGGAAAAACGGAAACTAGCCCGGGCTCAAGATTAATGAAGAAGCAAAGACGCTCTTAAGGGGCCAGCCGCTTCTATGCCCCTGCCAGTTCACTTATTAGGGCCTACACTGACGATGCCCGTCAGCCCGCTCAGGCAGGCCCGGGGGCTTCTGTCGGTGCAACAAACCTTGGGTCCGTTGCCCAGACTGTGCACATGCACGAGAACAAGATTACAGCACCCAGATCAGAGTGGAGCACAAGGAATCAACTCTTCGAAGGACCAACCTGCAACACAAGAAGGCCAAGACCGGCCAGAAGAGCGAGATACCGCTAAGGAAGAAACCTCCCTTGCTGGACAGGCGAGCATAGCAAGGACGGGGTCACCCTCGGAAGCAAGCCTCCAGGACATCCCGGCAGGGCCTGCCGGGACTCGCGAGGGTAGAGCCACCTGACCACACCACCTCATCATGACGCACGTCGTCGATCGGTGCGGTGTCAAGCTCCAAAGTGACTAAGTGGCTGCTATTTGCCACATGACAGCCACTTTCTACAGGAAATGCCTCCAAATGACACCCGTCTTGCACGTGTCGAGCGAGCAGGCGCGAAGCTGTTGAAACAGCCCGGCAAGGCTTGCCAGGCAAGCTACAATGTGACGTTGAGCAGCGCATTTAATGCGCTCTATCAAGCCTGCAAAGTTAGGTATGATAGCATTGTTTGCTATCTAATTAGTGCATAATGATTGATTTGCCACTCTGGTGACCCCTTTGTCTATAAACGGAGGCCCAAGGCAACCGTAGAAAGGGTTGGTTGGCTAATCCACCCCCACACACACTCATATGCGCGTAACCATTCCGCCTCGAGGCAACCCTGCCGGGCAAAGCGTGTTGCGCTCACCACCATTTTCCCACCATCAATCCACCAAAGCAAGAGTAGGGTTTACGCCTCACGACAGCATGAACCTGGGTAAAGACTACCCGCATGATCTCTGCCGTGTTGCTCGACGCCCCTCTGCTCTTTGTGCAACGTGCCGTCCCCCCGCCAAACCAGCAAGGGACTGTTGGTCCCATAGGTGGCCGTGGTTTCCCACGACACCCCCCAACATTGCTCATCGGGCCCCTATGAAGGGCTAGGTCGTGCCGACGCCCGGCGCCGGCAAACGGGTGTTGTTCGTCCCCCACTTCATCCGGCGACTGGGTTTCCTCCTCCACCCGTTCGTTCGAGGGATCATATTCTACTACGGGCTCGACTTCCACAACCTGGCTCCGAACTCCTTCCTTCACATCTTGGCCTTCATCAGCATTTGTGAGGCCTTTTTTTTGGTCCAGCCACACTCCAGCCTAATAAGGTTGAAGGTTTTTAATGTCAAGCCGAAGATCGTCGACGACTAGCATGCCAATTACAGGGGCACCATGATGAGCAGGCTTACCCGACTCGGCTGGCCGGAGGGCATGTTTGTAGACACGGTCAAGATCTGGCAGAAAGAGTGGTTCTATATCACAGAGCCCCATGAGGCGACCTAGGCAGCTACTCCGAAATTCAGATCCGGACCGCCCGCGAGGTTAACCTCGTGGACAAGAATGGGCCTTGACTGGGAGCCTGCTATCGAGGTGAAAGTGCTGCAAAAAATGTGTTTTCAACATCATAGAGGCGGGGGCCACACAGACCAACGTGGTCTAGATCATGCTCTACCATAGCCTGCTGCCTTGCCAACTTCGGACAACCCCAATGTGGTCCTGGAAGCCTGAAGACCCCGCACCATGCAGTACATCCACGACACCACCCACAAGAAGCTATGGAGGGCGCTATTCAAACCGTAGAAGACTTGGACGACCGAGATGGAGGACATCGGCCTTGACGCCAAGAACCCCCCTAAGGAGGTAATGTAATACTATTCTCTTTATGTTCGAATACCTGCATTTTCACAATGGTTTTTAACTCCTTCTCATTCCTAGGGATGGCCCAAGAAGGCCATGCGGATGGGCAGTCCGGCCCTGCTTCCCGAAGACCCCGTGTTAGCTCTGCTAGCAGAGATGCTGACAGTGGTGCCTTACAGTGCGCCAAAGAAAGAGGAGGAGAAGAAGAAGAACCTCGTAAGGGAGGCCAGGGAGGGCCTCCGCCCAAGAGTCCCTCCAGACACTAAGTCTGGGGACACACATGCCCCCTCCGCACAAGAGGGGAGTAGGAGGAAGAAGAGGAGGAGAGCGAATCCTCTGCACCAGGATGAGAGCGGCATCAGCCGAAGCTCAAGGCGAGCACCCCTCCCCAACTCCTAAGAAGAGGATTCATGGGAATCTAGTCACGCTCGATGACAGTCCGGACTCCGATGAGGAGTCTGCAGCTTCCGAAAAGGTACCAGAGAGGGTTCCCAAGGTCAAACCCCGCGCTGGAAGGTGAGAGTCCGAAGACTGTCCGGATGTTGGTTTTAGTTGACCCATTACTAAAATCATGTGCGTTCTTGTGCTCCAGCCTGATAACCCACAAGTATAGGGGCTCGCAACAGTTTTCGAGGGTAGATTATTCAACCCAAATTTATAGATTGGACACAAGGGGAGCCAAAGAATATTTGTAGGTATTAGCAGCTGAGTTGTCAATTCAACCACACCTGGAGATTAATTATCTGCAGCAAGTAATCAGTAGCAAAGTAATATGATAGTTTGGATAGTAGTGACAGCAGCAATGGTAACGGTAACAGTGATAGCAATGATATTGTAGCAAGTGGAATAGTAACAATAGTAGTAGTAACTTAGCAAGAACAATATAGGATAAATTCGTAGGCATTGGATCGGTGACTTGTTGGATGATATTCATCATGAGACAGTTATAACCTAGGACGATACGGCACTAGCTCTAGTTCGTCAATATAGTGTAGGCATGTATTCCGTAAATAGTCATATGTGCTTATGGAAAAAACTTGCATGACATCTTTTGTCCTACCCTCCCATGGAAGCGGGGTCCATATTGGAAACTAAGGGATATTAAGGCCTCCTTTTAATGGAGAACCGGAACAAAGCATTAACACATAGTGAATACATGAACTCCTCAAACTATGGTCATCATCGGGAGTGGTCCCGACTATTGTCACTCCGGGGTTGCCGGATCATAACACATAGTAGGTGACTATAACTTGCAAGATCGGATCTAAAACATGGATATAATGATGATAACATAAACGGTTCAGATCTGAGTTCATGGCACCCGGGCCCAAAGTGACAAGCATTAAGCATGGGAAATTCATAGCAACATCAATCTTAGAACATAGTGGATACTAGGGATCAAGCCCTAACAAAACTAACTCGATTACATGATGAATCTTATCCAACTCCTCACTGACCAGCGAGCCTATGAAGGAATTACTCACTCCTGGTGGGGAGCATCATGGAATTGGCGATGGAGAAGGGTTGGTGATGACGAAGAACGAAGATCCCCTCCCCGGAGCCCGAAACGGACTCCGGATCTGGCCTCCCGATGAAGAACAAGAGGTGACGGCGGCTCCGTCTCGTGGATCATGATAATTCTTTCTCCTTGATTTTTTCTAGAAAAATAGGATTTTACAGTGTCGGTTTCAGGGTCTATGGGGCCACCAGGTGGGGACAACCCACCTGGGTGCGCCAAGAGGGGGGCGTGCCCTAGTGGGTTGTGCCCACCCAAGTGCCCCCCTCTAGTGGGTCTTGGGTCCAGAAATTCTTGTTTATTGTATAAAAATTCCTCGCAAAGTTTCGTTCCATTCCAAGAACTTTTATTTCTGCACAAAAACAACACCATGGCAGTTCTGCAGAAAACAGCGTCAGTCTGGGGTTAGTTTCATTCAAATCATGAAAATTAGAGTCCAAAACAAGAGGAAAAGCATTAGGAAAAGTAGATACGTTGCAGACGTATCAACTCCCCCATGCTTAAACCTTTGCTTGTCCTCAAGCAATTCAGTTGACAAACTGAAAGTGAAAAAGAAAAACTTTTACGAACTCTTTTGCTCTTGTTTGCGTAAATAAGCTTAAACAACACCCAGGTTTTCGGCCAATCATTATAACTAACCATGCCAACAATACGTCTTAAAGATTATATTAGCTCATATCAATGACATAATCAGCTAGCGAGCAATAATAAGATATCTCAAACGGCAACACGTTGTTAAAACAACCATGATATAATATGAAAATAGTGGTATCTCGCTAGCTTCTGAAACCACAAAACATAAATGCAGAGCACCTCCAAAGTTCAAGCAGCGACTAAACAATGCATAAGTGATGACAGCTGTGCTCTCACTTTCTGGCGCTTGTTTTAGAAGGTGATGAGACAACATAAAAGTAAATAGATAGTCCCTTCGCAGAGGGAAGTAGTGATTTGCAGACGTGCCAGAGCTAAAGTTTTTAAACAGAGGTAAATCATATTTTGAGACATGGACCCTTCTCATTTACTTCACGACCGTCAGTTATCAATATCTTCCATGCTAAGCACGCTAGTGGTGGTTCCCAAGCGGTAAAAGTAAAAGTTTTGACTCCATTGGGAGTTTTTGTTTGATTATTTGAGAGATTAACTCTTTTTGCAATTTAGGACTGGGAATCCCTATTACCGCCCTTTTCTTATGCGATGCCGAGTGACTAAACACTCGACCTGAGAATAACCCGCTTAGCATGGAAGATACCGACCACCTCCTATCGTTCCATGAACGATCCAGGCACACAAAAAGGATATTTATTAGAAGTTTTTAGAGATGGCACATGCAAATTTACTTAGGACGGCAGGGTAATACCGTATATAGGTAGGTATGGCGGACTGATCTGGAATAACTTTGGGTTCAGGGTTTTTGATGTACAAGCAGAATTCCCACTTAGTAAAGGCGAAGGCTAGGAATTATGTTGAGAAGTGGCCAGCTAGAGAGAAACAACGGTCATGAACATGCATTATGCATAAGTAACATTGGACACTAGCATGAGTAGGATATGAACACCATGAACATAAATATCATACATGCTATGTTGGTTTTGATTCAACTACATGCATGAACACGTGCCAAGTCAAGCCACTCGAACATTCAGAGGAGGATACCATATCATCATACTACATCACAATCATTTTAACACAATGTTGATATCCAAGATAAATCATTATCCACTCCCAGCTACTTATGCATGGCATGAGAAACTATAATCTCTAATTGTCATGGCAAACATGTTTAATCATAATGGGCTGAATCATGGATACTAGGTTAAACATATTTACACAAACAGAACAAGTCGAGTTCATACCAGTTTCTCTCTACCATGGCCAGTTCATCGGATATCGTCATTATTTCCTTTCACTTGCACGACCAAACGATATGAAAATAATAATAGTGCAAGAGTGCCATGGACTAAGCTCGAATCTGCAAAAAAATTATTCAACAGGAGAAGACAAGGTAAAATGGGCTCTTTATTAGATCAACAGTTATTCATATGAGAGCTACTCAACATTTTCATCGTGGTCTTCTCCTTGATACGACTTGAATAAAAAGAAAAACAAATTCAGAAAAACACACTGAAATATTTTTGGAGTTTTTGGTTTTCTTGAACAAGCAAATAAAAAGGGGAAAGCAAAATCGAGAAAAACTATTTACACGGGAAAGCTCCCAACAAGCAAAAGAAGAACAAGGATATCTTTTCGGGTTTTCTTTTTAGTGCTATAGCTAAGCATGGATAGGAAGTAAAGTAACTACAACTAATTTTTTTTGGTTTTCTAAAGTTTTTCAAACACACAAGAAGAAAGCGAGAAAATAAGTCTAAGCATAGATAATACAATGAAAAAAAGTGTCGACACCAACAACTACAATGAAATATGTGAACATGAATGTCATGTTGGTGGGAAACACGTACTCCCCCAAGCTTAGGCTTTAGGCCTAACTTGGTAAGCAGTGAGTAGTCTGGATAGTAGTTAGCGTGGTAGCTCACGGAGGCTCTCGGTGCGGATGCCTCAGCCTGCCGTGCTGCCTCCACTACCGCGTTGTGAGCTTGGGCCTCGCTCTCAAGAACAAAATATCTTCCCTTACTATGATAGTAAAAAAGAGCAGGCGCAGGCAAATATGTGTGCACAAAAGACTTTTGGTTAAACAACAGATTGTAAGTGAAATTATGAATTTTTCCTGTGAGGATCTTATGACTTTTCAAAACATCAAGTCTAAATACTACGTGGGTAGGATAGGGTCAAAGGGCAGAGGTGAAACACCCAGCCCTCGTGCTAAACACGTGGCATATATCCCACCATAGAAATAGCAACTATTAGCGTTATGCTGAAGTCTGCGTGCAACAATCGCCCGAATGTTATAACTCCTTTCACCGGTGAGAGCGGTGCGTATGAGGCTCAAGTCTGGAGCACAAAGTGTGCTACAGTGTTGCTTGCCTACTATACATTTCCTGTTAAATAATGCAAAGTACTGAATTGTGGGAAAATGAATGCTCTTTATTCTACCTTGTGTCACTCCCCTCGTCTCACCATAGCAAAGACTAGTCAAGAATGATTGGTACTCAGCCCTTGGCGGTTCATCAAGCGAACCCCAGAACAGGAGTTTGCAGTGGTGAGCAAAACTTTCTAGTGAAATGGTGAATGGATTTTCATAAATCTTAAATGACACCCTAGACTCACGGGGATGGAATTTAAATGCTTTGACAAATGATTCGGTAAGAGTGTGGCGTTGCTCACACTTATCTGAAATGTAGGGACCGAGACAGGCATTGTGAACATATTGCTCGAATTCCTCAATGCCCACACGCATCATATAATCATTGCAAGGCCATAAGCATGTTTTGGTGGCTGCATCTCGAATGGAACTTTCACTTGGTTCGACATAAGACAGTCGAGCGTAATTGTCACTAGAAGATGCCCCCGAGGATCTCCTCCTCGAAGAACTCCTTCCAAATAAGTTCTTCATGTTCGCGTACAATTTTCTGGAAAAAAATTAGTGACAAAAATTTATCAAGAAAACTTTATTAAAATGATAGCAACTACTCATAGGGATACATAGAGGCCATAGCAAGCATTCAAACTACTTAGAACTCTAAGACTTAAGCATGCGAGCTCATCTACAGTAGCACCAAGAGTAGCTAATTATTGAAAATATGAACCACTAAAACAAAAACTAATTGGACAAAAGGTGGACTCACATACCAAGCAACAATCCCCCAAAACAGTTTCGGAAACGGAGCTACGAGCAAAGAGATCAAAATCCGCGGGTTTGAGAGCAAGAACATGAGAGAGAGAAATGAAGAATTTTTTCTGGAGGTAAGTGATGATGTGGTGTGAAGGGATAAGTGAGGGGGCCCACGTGGAGACCACAACCCACTAGGGCGTGCCTGGGGGTCCTGGCGCGCCCAAGTGGGTTGTGCCCACCTGGTGCACCTCCTCTGATATTATTTGCACCAGAAATTCTTAAATATTCAGAAAACAATCGTATTAAATTTCCAGAGCATTCTGAGAACTTATTTTGGGTCATTATTATTGCACGGGAAATTCAGAGAACAGAAAAAACATGGCATTTTATTTTATTTAACTAATAAAAACAGAAAACCAAAGATAGGAACAGAAGGTAGTGCTTACTAAATTTATCAACTTCATACCTCTCAAAAATGATTCATTAATAAGGTAGAACAAGTCTTATTAACAACCACTTTTGATTAGCATGAAACCAAAGAACTTCCGTAAATCACTAAGTTAACTCAACGGGGATGTGAATATCCCCAATAATAAGCATTTCATATTTCTTTTTGACAGTAGGTAGAGGTATTTGAAAACTTCCAACAGTGATTGTCGGAGATTTTTCAGTAACATTAGTACCATTCACTTGGAATTGTTTCTTCGGAAAGTGCACCGTATGCTCATTACCATTGATATGAAAAGTGACCTTGCTTTTATTGTAATCAATAAAAGCCCCTGCAGTATTCAAGAAGGGTCTACCCAGGATAATCGACATGTTGTCGTCCTCGGGCATCTCAAGTATAACAAAGTCAGTCAAAATAGTAACATTAGCAACAACAACGGGCACATCCTCACACATACCGATAGGTATGGCAGTTGATTTGTCAGCCATTTGCAAAGATATTTCAGTAGGTGTGAGTTTATTCAAGTCAAGTCTTTTATATAAAGAGAAAGGCATAACACTAACACCACCTCCTAGATCACACAAAGCAGTTTTCACATAATTCTTTTTGATGGAGCAAGGTATAGTTGGTACTCCCGGATCTCCAAGTTTTTTAGGTACTCCATCCTTAAAAGTATAATTAGCAAGCATGGTGGAGATTTCAGCTTCTGGTATTTTTCTCTTATTGGTGATGATGTCTTTCATGTACTTTGCATAAGGAGGCATTTTCAAGATATCAGTCAAGCGAGTACGCAAAAGACTGGCCTCAACATTTCAGCAAAGCATTCAAATTCTTCATCATCTCTCTTTTTAGTTTACTTAGGTGGAAAAGGCATAGGTTTTTGAACCCATGGTTCTCTTTCTTTATCGTGTTTTCTAACAATGAAGTCTCTTTTGGCATACCTTTTATTCTTAGGTTGTGGGTTATCAAGATCAACAGGTGGTTCTAGCTCAACATCATTGTCTGGTTCTTTATTATTTGTTTGAGTGTCTTCATGAACCTCATCATTATCTTTTTCATTGTCACTAGGTGAGTGTTCATTACCAGACTGAGTTTCAACATCAGAGATAGAAGTTTAATTATCATTATCAGGAGGTTTCTCTATTTCAGGTTCACTAGAAGCATGCAAAGTCCTACCATTTTTCTTCTTCTTTTTCTTTCTAGAAGGACTAGGTGCATCAGTGTTAACTCTTTGTGAATCTTGTCCAATTCTTTTTGGGTGTCCCTCAGGATAAAGTTATTCTTGAGTCATTTTACCTCCTCTAGTTGCAACTCTAACAGCAAACTCATGTATATTATTATTCATTTCATCAAGCAATTCTCTTTGAGATTTAGCAACTTTTTCTAACTGAGTTTGCACCATAGAAGCATGTTTTCCAACACTTCTGACATCATTTGAGATTCTAAATAACAAGCCACTCAAGCGAGCAATCATATCAGAATTATATTTTAATTGTTTGATAACATTTGCGTTGAAGTGATCTTGTTTTCTAATGTAGTTTTCAAACTCATAAAGGCATTGACTAGGATGCATATTGTGAGGGTTGTTATTATCAATGAACTTCATTAAATAATTTACCTCTACCACCTTAGGCAGTGGTGGTGTATTAAGCCCATGTATTTCTTCAATAGTAGGCAAATTTTTAACATCCTCAGCTTTAATACATTTTTCCTTCGTAGATTTTGCCTCTTGCATATCTTCAGGACTGAGATATAATATACCCCTCTTCTTCGGAGTGGGTTTAGGCGGTGGTTCAGGAAGAGTCCAATCATCAAAAAAATTCAATATGATATTCAATAATTCTTCAGCTTGCCCAACAGTTTGTTACCTGAAAACACAACCAGCACAACTATCTAGGAAGTCCCTAGAACCATCGGTTAGTCCATTATAGAAGATATCAAGTATTTCATTTTTCTTAAGAGGATGATCGGGCAAAGCATTAAGTAACTGGCAAAGCCTCCCCCAAGCTTGTGGGAGACTCTCTTCTTTGTTTTGCACAAAGTTAAATATTTCCTGTAAAGCAGCTTGTTTCTTATGAGCAAGGAAATAATTTTCAGAGAAGTAATAAATCATATACTGGGGACTACGCACACAACCAGGAGCAAGAGTATTGTACCAAGCTTTAGCATCACCCTTTAATGAGAATGGAAATAATTTGAGAATAAAGTAATAATGAGTCTTCTCATCATGAGTAAAAAGGGTGGCTTTGTCATTCAACTTAGTAAGATGTGCCACAACAGTTTCAATTTCATAACCATGGAAAGGATCAGATTCAACCAAAGTAATTAACTCCAGGTCAACAGAGATTTCATAAAACTTATAATCAATAAAGATCGGTGACGTAGCAAACTTAGGATCATATTTCATTCTAGCATTCAGTGATTTTTCTTTATACCTGCATAATAATTTCTCTAGATCATCTATATCCTTACAAGCAAGAATATCTCTAGTAGTCTCCTCATTCATAACATAACCTTCCGGTACTTTAGGCAATTCATATCTAGGAAGGCTAGTTCTAGCAGGTGTTTCAGGAGTTTCAGTTTCAAGCTCATCATCAGATTCAACAACGTCATGTTGTATTACCCTCGCAATTTCTTAATCAAGAAAGTCACCATGTGGCACATCATCCTTATCAAGGAAGGTACTAGCATCATCATAAGAATCATTCATAGTAGAAGTAGCATCATCAATAACTTGCGACATATTAGAATTAATAGCATGTGTTCGTGTTGCAAGTTTACTTATAATAGAAGGTGAATCTAAAGCAGAACTGGATGGCAGCTCCTTACCTCCCCTCATCTCTGAGGGAAAAATCTTAGTCTTAGCAACTTTTAGATTCTTCAAAGTGATAAATTGATAATAATCCCAAGTGACTCAACAAATATAGCTATGCTCCCCGGCAACGGCGCCAGAAAAAGGTCTTGATAACCCACAAGTATAGGGGATCGCAACAGTTTTCGAGGGTAGAGTATTCAACCCAAATTTATAGATTCGACACAAGGGGAGCCAAAGAATATTTGAAGGTATTAGCACCTGAGTTGTCAATTCAACAACACCTAGAGATTAATTATCTACAACAAGTGATTAGTAGCAAAGTAATATGATAGTTTTGATAGTAGTGACAGCAGCAATGGTAACGGTAACAGTTGGATGATATTCATCATGAGACAGTTATAACCTAAGGCGATACAATACTAGCTCCAGTTCGCCAATATAATGTAGGCGTGTATTCCGTAAATAGTCATACGTGCTTATGGAAAGAACTTGCATGACATCTTTTGTCTTACCCTCCCGTGGCAGCGGGGTCCATATTGGAAACTCAGGGATATTAAGGCCTCTTTTTAATAGAGAACCGGACCAAAGCATTAACACATAGTGAATACATGAACTCCTCAAACTACGGTCATCACCGGGAGTGGTCCCGACTATTGTCACTCCGGGGTTGCCACATCATAACACGTAGTAGGTGACTATAACTTGCAAGATCGGATCTAAAACATGGATATAATGATGATAACATAAATGGTTCAGATCTGAGTTCATGGCACCTCGGCCCAAAGTGAAAAGCATTAAGCATGGGAAAGTCATAGCAACATCAATCTTAGAACATAGTGGATACTAGGGATCAGGCCCTAACAAAACTAACTCGATTACATGATGAATCTGATTCAACTCCTCACCGACCAGCGAGCCTACGAAGGAATTACTAACTCCCGGCGGGGAGCATCATGGAATTGGCGATGGAGAAGGGGTGGTGATGATGAAGAACGAAGACCCCCCCCCCTCTCCGGAGGCCCAAACGGACTCCAGATTTGGCCTCCTGATGAAGAACAGGAGGTGACGGCGGCTCCGTCTCGTGGATCATGATAATTCTTTCTCCCTTATTTTTTATGGAAAAATAGGATTTTATAGCATCGGTTTCAGGGTTTGTGGGGCCACTAGGTGGGGACAACCCACCTGGGCGTGCTAGGAGGGGGTGCGCGCCCTCGTGGGTTGTGCCCACCAGGTGCCCCCCTTTGGTGGGTCTTGGCTCCAGAAATTCTTCTTTATTGTATAAAAATTCCTCGCAAAGTTCCGTTCCATTCCGAGAACTTTTATTTCTGCAGAAAAACAACACCATGGTAGTTTTGCTGAAAACAGCGTCAGTCCGGGGTTAGTTTCATTCAAATCATGCAAATTAGAGTCCAAAACAAGAGGAAAAGCGTTAGGAAAAGTAGATACGTTGGAGACGTATCACAACCCACCCCACGACCTCTCCACTAACAAAATTAAGGAGGGTACAGATGACCCACAAGTATCGGGGATCTATCGTAGTCCTTTCGATAAGTAAGAAGGAAATGACAAGCGGTTTTCAGTAAGGTATTCTCTGCAAGCACTAAAATTATCGGTAACAGATAGTTTTGTGATAAGGAAATTTGTAACGGGTAACAAATAATAAAAGTAAATAAGGTGCAGCAAGGTGGCCCAATCCTTTTTTTAGCAAAGGACAAGCCTGGACAAACTCTTATATAAAGGAAAACGCTCCCGAGGACACATGGGACTTATCGTCAAGCTAGTTTTCATCACGCTCATATGATTCGCGTTTGTTACTTTGATAGTTTGATATGTGGGTGGACCGGTACTTGGGTACAGCCCTTCCTTGGACAAGCATCCCACTTATGATTAACCCCTATTGCAAGCATCTGCAACTACAAAATAAGTATTAAGGTAAACCGAACCATAGCATGAGACATATGGATCCAAATCAGCCCCTTACGAAGCAACGCATAAACTAGGGTTTAAGCTTCTGTCACTCTAGCAACCCATGATCTACTTATTACTTCCCAATGCCTTCCCCTAGGCCCAAACAATGGTGAAGTGTCATGTAGTCGACGTTCACATGACACCACTAGAAGAAAGACAACATACATCTCATCAAAATATTGAACGAATACCAAATTCACATGACTACTTATAGCAAGACTTCTCCCATGTCCTCAGGAACAAACATAACTATTCACAAATCATATTCATGTTCATAATCAGAGGGGTATTAATATGCATAAAGGATCCGAACAGATGATCTTCCACCAAATAAACCAACTAGCATCAACTACAAGGAGTAATCAACACTACTAGCAACCCACAGGTACCAATCTGAGGTTTTGAGACAAAGATTGGATACAAGAGATGAACTAGGGTTTGAGATGAGATGGTGCTGGTGAAGATGTTGATGGAGATTGACCCCCTCCCGCTGAGAGGATCGATGGTGATGACGACGGTGATGATTTCCCGCTCTTGGAGGGATGTTTCTCCGGCAGAACAACTTCACCGGAGCACTAGATTGGTTCCGCCAAGGTTCCGCCTCGAGACGGCGGCGCTTCGTCCCGAAAGCTTCCTTCTGAGTTTTTCAAGGGAAAAACACTTCATATAGCAGAAGATGGGAACCGGAGGCCTGCCAAGGGGCCCACGAGGCAGGGGGAGCGCACAGGGGGGTAGGGCACGCCCCCACCCTCGTGGATGGTGGGTGCCCCCCCTCTGGTTGATTCTTTCGCCAATATTTTTTATTAGTTCCAAAAACTACCTCAATGAAGTTTCAAGACTTTTGGAGCTGTGCAGAATAGGTCTCTAATATTTGCTCCTTTTCCAGCCCAGAATTCCAGCTGCCGACATTCTCCCTCTTCATGTAAACCCTGTAAAATAAGAGAGAATAGGCATAAGTATTGTGACATAACGTGTAATAACAGCCCATAATGCAATAAATATCGATATAAAAGCATGATGCAAAATGGACGTATCAACTCCCCCAAGCTTGACCTCGCTTGTCCTCAAGCAGAAGCCGATAACGAAAAATATGTCCAAGGGAACTTTTTTGAGAAGTCTTTAATGAACCTCCTATAAAAACCGGCATGACCAAGGAAACTTCTTATACCTTTGATGTCCTTAGGACACGACATCTTTTCAATAACATCAACTTTAGCTTTATCATCTTCAATAGCTCTTTCAAAAATTTTATGCCCCCGACAATACCTTCATTAACCATAAAGTGGCACTTCTCCCAATTCAAGACAAGATTAGTTTCTTCACATCTCTGCAAAACTCGATCAAGGTTTCTTAACCAATCATCAAAAGACGTTCCATATACGGAGAAATCATCCATGAAAACCTCAACAATCTTTTCACAAAAATCAGAGAATATAGCCATCATGCATCTTTGAAAGGTAGCAGGTGCATTGCATAAACCAAAAGTCATACGTCTATAAGCAAAGGTACCAAAAGGATAAGGAAAAGTGGTATTTTCATGATCCTCTTTTGACACAGGTATTTGAGAGAAACCAGAATAGCCATCTAGAAAGCAAAAATGTGTATGTTTGGATAATCTTTCTAGCATTTGATCAATAAAAGGTAAAGGGTAATGATCCTTTTTAGTAGCTTTATTTAGTTTACGGACATGAATTACCATTCTACAACCTATAACAATTCTTTGTGGAATCAATTCATCTTTATCATTAGGAACAACAGTAATACCTCCCTTCTTAGGGACACAATGGACAGGACTTACCCACTGACTATCAGCAACAGGATAAATTATACCTGCCTCCAGAAGCTTTAGTATTTCTTTTCTTACCACTTGTTTCATCTAAGGATTTAACCGTCGTTGGTGATCAACAACCGGTTTAGCTTCCTTCTCCAAATTAATTTGTGCTGACATAAAGTGGGACTAGTGCCCTTAAGATCATCAAGAGTATATCCAAAAGAAGCATGGTGCTTCTTCAGCATTTTCAATAATTTCTCTTCTTCTTGCTTTGAAAGGTTAGCACTAATAATAACAGGATATATCTTCTTTTCCTCCAGATAAGCATATTTAAGAGTATCAGGTAATGGTTTAAGCTCAAACACGGGATCACCCTTGGGTGGAGGAGGATCCCCTTGAATTTCAACAGGCAAGTTGTGTTTCAAAATAGGTCCCTGTTTAAAGAATACTTCATCTATTTCCCTTCTTTCATTCATAAACATATCATTTTCATGGTCTAGCAAATATTGTTCTCAAGGATCATTAGGAGGCACGACAATAGAAGCAAGACCAATAATTTCATCCTTACTAGGCAATTCTTTATCGTGGGGTTATCTACAAAATTTAGCAAAATTACAATCATGAGGCATATCCCCTAAACCAATAGCAACAACATCGTTTTAGCAATCTATCTTAGCATTAACAGTATTCAAGAAGGGTCTACCAAATATAATGGGACAAAAGTCATCTTGTGGGGAACCAAGAACAAGAAAATTAGTAGGATATTTAACTTTCCCACACAAGACTTCAACATCTCTAACAATCCCAACTGGTGAAATAGTATCTCTATTGGCAAGCTTAATTGTAACATCAATTTCTTCTATTTCAGCAGGTGCAATATCATGCATAATTTCTTTGTATAAGGAATGAGGTATTGCACTTGCACTATCACCCATATCACACAAGCCATCATAACAATGATCTCCTATTTTAACAGCAACAACAGGCATGCCAACAACAGGTCTATGTTTAGTATCAGGTCTAGCAATTCTAGCAGCTTCATCACAGAAGTAAATAACATGCCCGTCAATATTATCGACCAAGAGATCTTTAACCATAGCAATACTAGGTTCAACTTTAATTTGCTCAGGGGGTGTAGGTGTTCTAGTATTACTACTACCAACCACAGTTGAAGCTTTAGCATGATCCTTTATTCTACAGGGACAGGTGGTTTCTCAATATAAGTGGTCGGAACAACAGGATCAACATTATAAGTGATAGTCTTTTCTTCAACTTTAATAGGTTCAACTACTTTTACTTAAAGGGGAGGATGATATTTAAACCACTTATCCTTAGGAAGATCAACATGAGTAGCAAATGATTCACAGAGAGAAGCTACTATCTCAGAGTCAAGTCCATATTTAGTGCTAAATTCACGGAAAACATCGGTATCCATAAAAGATTTAACTCAATCAAACTTAGGTGTTATACCTGACTCCTTACCTTGGTCGAGATCCCAATCTTCAGAGTTGCATTTAATTCTTTCCAATAGATCCCACTTGAATTCAATAGTCTTCATATAAAAGAACTAGTACAAGAAGTATCGAGCATGGAGAGATTATTGAGAGAAAGTCGAGCATAAATTTGTTGAATAATAATTTCTCTTGAGAGCTCATGATTGGGGCATGAATATAACATTTACTTAAGCCTCCCCCAAGCTTGAGCGATGATTTCTCCTTCGCGAGGCCAAAAATTATATATATAATTACGATCACGATGAATAAGATGCATAGGATAAAACTTCTGATGAAATTCCAATTTCAATCGGTTGTAGTTCCATGATCCAATATCATCACATAGCCTAAACCATGTCAATGCCTTAACCTTCAAAGATAAAGGGAAGACCTTCTTCTTGATAACATCCTCGGGCATACCTGTAAGCTTAAATAATCCACAAACTTCATCCACATAGATTAGGTGCAAATCGGGATGCAATGTTCCATCTCCTGTAAAGGGATTAGCTAGCAGTTTCTCTATCATACCCGAAGGAATTTCGAAGTAAACATTATATGTAGGTTCAGTAGGTTGAGGATCAACTCTTTTCTCTACTGGTCGGGGTGAAGATACACCGAACAAGCCCCTCAAAGGATTACTTTCCATAGTAACAAGTGACAGTAAATTTCAGCACACTATATAAATTTTTCCTTACCAAATTCCACTTACCAAAGGCGCTTCACTCCCCGGCAACGGTGCCAGAAAAGAGTCTTGATGACCCACAAGTATATGGGATCTATCGTATTCCTTTTAATAAGTAAGAGTGTCAAACCAAACGAGGAGCAAAAGGAAATGACAAGCGGTTTTCAGTAAGGTATTCTCTGCAAGCACTGAAATTATCGGTAACAGATAGTTTTGTGATAAGGTAATTTGTAACGGGTAACAAATACTAAAAGTAAATAAGGTAGAGCAAGGTGGCCCAATCCTTTTTGTAGAAAAGGATAAGCCTGGACAAACTCTTATATAAAGGAAAACGCTCCCGAGGACACATGGGAATTATCGTCAAGCTAGTTTTCATCACGCTCATATGATTCGCGTTCGTTACTTTGATAGTTTGATATGTGGGTGGACCGGTGCTTGGGTACTTCCCTTCCTTGGACAAGCATACCACTTATGATTAACCCCTATTTCAAGCATCCGCAACTACAAAAGAAGTATTAAGGTAAACCTAACCATACCATGAAACATATGGATCCAAATCAGCCCCTTACGAAGCAACGCATAAACTAGGGTTTAAGCTTCTGTCACTCTAGCAACCCATCATCTACTTATTACTTCCCAATGCCTTCCCCTAGGCCCAAAAAATGGTGAAGTGTCATGTAGTCGACGTTCACATGACACCACTAGAGGAAAGACAACATACATCTCATCAAAATATCGAACGAATACCAAATTCACATGACTACTTATAGCAAGACTTCTCCCATGTCCTCAGGAACAAACGTAACTACTCACAAATCATATTCATGTTCATAATCAGAGGGGTATTAATATGCATAAAGGATCTGAACATATGATCTTCCACCAAATAAACCAACTAGCATCGACTACAAGGAGTAATCAACACTACTAGCAACCCACAGGTACCAATCTGAGGTTTTGAGACAAAGATTGGATACAAGAGATGAACTAGGGTTTGAGATGAGATGGTGCTGGTGAAGATGTTTATGGAGATTGACCCCCTCCCGCGAGGATCGATGGTGATGACGATGGTGATGATTTCCCCCTCCCGGAGGGATGTTTCCCCGGCAGAACAGCTCCGCCGGAGCCCTAGATTGGTTCCGCCAAGGTTTCGCCTCGAGACGGCGATGCTTCGTCCCGAAAGCTTCCTTCTGATTTTTTCCAGGGCGAAAGACTTTATATAGCAAAAGATGGGCACTGGAGGCCTGCCAGGGGGGCCATGAGGGAGGGGGCGCGCCCAGGTGGTAGGGCTCCCCCCCACCCTCATGGATGGTGGGTGGCCCCCCTCTGGTTGATTCTTTCGCCAGTATTTTTTATTAATTCCAAAAATTGCCTCCGTGAAGTTTCAGGACTTTTGGAGCTGTGCAGAATAGGTCTAATATTTGCTCCTTTTCCAGCCCAGAATTCCAGCTGCCAGTATTCTCCCTCTTCATGTAAACCTTATAAAATAAGAGAGAATAGGCAGAAGTATTGTGACATAACGTGTAATAACAGCCCATAATGCAATAAATATCGATATAAAAGCATGAAGCAAAATGGACGTATCAGGTACTTCTCCACCAGCCGATCTGGCGGAAAGTGGGGGCGCATCGCACTCCGTGCCTCATTCGATCATCGGAGAGACTGGGAAGGTGCTATCCCAAAGTACCCCACCCGTGCAGAACACGGGGGAGGTGGGGGGTGGGGGAGCGATGGTGACATCCACATGGCCGCGGCTAACGCTTCGGCCGCCAAAGACCTGGCGAAGGAGCGCAGGCAAGCCTTGCCTTCTCGAAAGACGGTTCCGGGGCCTTCATAGCCCTCTGAAGTGTCACCGCCGCCTCCCACTAAGGGAGAGCCGGGGCCTTGTCGCTAGTACCGAACACCGGGGGCCGAGTCAAAGTGGAATGGTCGGACATGATGGAGGAGGTGATGGACAGATCCTCTAGAGTCACGGAACACCGCACCCTGATGGGTATGGTTTTGCGAAGACTTCGGTCCGTCAACAATGCACTGAAAGATGCTTTTCGTGGTGTGACGCCCCTGAATCAATCATACACTAATCATGCACGCAAACGTGTACGATCAAGATCAGGGACTCACGGGAGATATCACAACACAACTCAAAAATCGTAAATAAGTCATACAAGCATCATAGTACAAGCCAGGGGCCTCGAGGGCTCGAATACAAGTGCTCGATCAAAGACGAGTCAGTGGAAGCAACAATATCTGAGTACAGACATAAGTTAAACAAGTTACCATAATATGGCTAACACAAACTGGGATACACATCGAAAGAGGCGCAAGCCTCCTGCCTAGGATCCTCCTAAACTACTCCTGGTCATCGGCGGCGGCCTGCACGTAGTAGTAGGCACCCGCGGTGTAGTAGGAGTCGTCGTCGACGGTGGCGTCTGGCTCCTGGGCTCCAACATCTAGTTGCAACGAACGAGAAGAAGAGGAAAAGGGGGGAAAGAGGGAGCAAAGCAACCGTAAGTACTCATCCAAAGTACTCGCAAGCAAGGATCTACACTACATATGCATGGGTATCTGTGTAAAGGGGTAATATCGATGGACTGAACTACAGAATGCCAGAATAAGAGCGGAATAGCTAGTCCTGTCGAAGACTACGCTTCTGGCAGCCTCCATCTTGCAGCATGTAGAAAAGAGTAGATGGTAAGTTCACCAAGTATCATCGCATAGCATAATCCTACCCAGCAATCCTCCCCTCGTCGCCCTGTGTGAGAGCGATCACCGAGTTATATCTGGCACTTGGAAGGGTGTGTTTTATTAAGTGTCGGGTTCTAGTTGTCATAAGGTCAAGGTACAACTCCGGGTCGTCCTTTTATCGTGGATCACGGCTATTCGAATAGATAAATTTCCCTGTAGGGGTGCACCACATTACCCAACACGCTTGATCCCTCTGGCCGGACACACTTTCCTGGGTCATTCCCGGCCTCGGAAGATCAACACGTCGCAGCCCTACCTATGCACAACAGAGAGGTCAGCACACCAGTCTAAATCCTATGCGTGCAGGGGTCTGGGCCCATAGCCCATTGCACACCTGCATGTTATGAACGTGGACGGTGAGCAGACCTAGAAACCTCCATTACAAAGGAAGTTGCGCTACGCGGTCCAACCCGGCGCGTGCCGCTCAGTCGCTGACGTCAAGAAGGCTTCGGCTGATACCACGACGTCGAGTGCCCATAGTTGTTCCCGCGTAGTTGGTTAGTGCGTATAGGCCAGTGGCCAGACTCGGATCAAATACCAAGATCTCGTTAAGCGTGTTAATTGAAGTATCCGCGGACGTCGACCAGGGCCAGGCCCACCTCTCACCTAGGTGGTCTCAACCTGCCCTGTCGCTCCGCCACAAAGTAACAGTCGGGGCCGTCGGGAACCCAGGCCAACCTCTATCGGGATGGAGCCACCTATCCTTTCAGCCCCCACATCGGAATCACTTGCAGGTACTCTACAAGCCGACCCAACTTTAGTCACCACATGTATCATATAATGTATACAAGTATAAACCCGTGATCACCTCCCGAGTGGTCACGGCCCGGTAGTATAGCATGGCAGACGGACAAGAATGTAGGGACACTGATGGAATACTAGCATCCTATACTAAGCATTTAGGATTGCAGGTAAGGGTAACAACTGTAGCAGCAATAACAGGCTATGCAACAGAATATGTCGGTGTTTTGGCAACAGGGGTCCCCAGACTTGCCTGCCTGCGGCCCACGGCGTGGCTGTGCTAGCAGGCCTGTACGGCCCATCTTCATCAACAAGGCATTCAAGACCCTCGCGAGGGGCCAAGCCTCACGAGGCGGACGACACAAGACCTCCTCAGGAGCGGCCTCACCAGGTTGGCTCGCGAGGAGCAGGGAGATCAAGGTAGGGCAAACCTCGCGAGGTTCTCGTGACGTGAGCCATGACGAACGAGATCAGGCGGGCGCCAGCACACGCAGTGTCCTTGTTTCCCCTTTGGTGCTAAGGAGGCAAGCGCAGGCGCAGAGTACCGAGGGGTCAAGCAAAGGTTTCCATATCGGTGCAATGAGACCAAGACCAGTACGACGGCAAGACGGAGGTCACCATGGAGCCCAAGGCGGCGTCACCACCAGAGCGTTTTGCAAGCGAAGACCGCTTTTGTCAGGATGAGCTGTACTAGTTGTCCCCTTTCAAATTGGCCGTTGTTGGCTGCCTTCCCGCTCAATATTTGGGGAGAGGACCAGGGCCTATATAAGTATTACTAGCCACCACCGTAGAGGGCACCGAGTCCAGAGCTCACAAGCTCGCCCGAGCTGAGTAAATCCACACCCACAAGTTCGCCAAGCACAAGAACACCTCAACCTCAGGAGGCTGTTCTTCCCCTTGTACTGTTCGTCATCAGCCCGAGAGGCAATCCACCACACCACACTGGAGTAGGGTATTACACCGTAACGGTGGCCCGAACCAGTATAAATCTCGTGTCTTTCGTGTTGTGAGTTCGTCAAGTTCGTCCGCAAGATCTTAGCAGCTAGGGCGTGGATCAGTAGGGGGGAAAGAACTTTGCGCGCACCCCAGAGTTCGAACCTTATGGGTTTTGCCGGAACCCGTGATCCGACATTTGGCGCGCCAGGTTGATGGCCACCTTCAGCTTGCGCCACTCCTCTACCAACCGAAGGCTCTCGGCCTCAAGGCGCGTGTCGACACCCGTGAGTTCTTCACCAAGTCGGTTCATCGCACCCATCGCCTCCCGGAAGAGCTCATGACGAACGACGCTCCGCCCGTGCTTGAACTCCAGCGCACGACCCACCTCGTCCTCCGTCATGGGGGCTGCAGGCGAGACGTGAAGTGGCGCACCCCCTCTCGGCAGGGGGCTGGGGGCTAGTGCTGCCCCAGGCGTCAGCCAGGCCTCGCGAGGGGCCCTAGCCGGTCGGGGCCCGCCGCTTGAAGAGGAACGGAAGACCGAAGCCAACCAGCTGCTGTCCATGACCAGAGGAGGGGTCCTGGGCACGCCCGCCAAGCTCCAGACCAGGCCGTGGGGGTAGGACCACGAGGCCGCAGGTTCAATGCGCCATGGAGGAAAGCGCGCCCCTCCAATCAACCTGCTTCAGGGACGGCATGCAGACTCGGGGCGCTCAAGACCAGCGGAGGAGTCGAGGAAAGAGGGGACTGCTTCTTGGGGGACATGGCGGCCTTGACGGAAGGGGCCCTAAAGAACTAGCGTGGGGAAGGGAAGCAACACTCAAGAAGTCACAAGGTGCAGTACTTACTCGTCGACGGCGATGTACTTTCGTCGCTTCAACGACCCAAAGATGCCGCTGCTGCTCGGGGATCCCTTCCTCTTGCGGAGCTCCTCAAAGTCCACGCACAGCCGACCGAAGCGCTGGACGTGGCGGCCGGCACGGGGTGCAGCCGGAGAAGTGCTCAAGGGGACAACTTCAGGGGTGACGGGCTGCGGAGAGCAGTCAGGCGCCGTCTCACCACGACCTCCCGAGGCCTCCGGAGCTTTGGCCTCGGGAGCCGCGTGCTGCATCGTATCAGTGACCGACGTCCTAGAGGGAGAATCATGAGCTCCTAAGGTCGACGCCCCAGGAGCCCCAGGCACCATCCGCGCCTCGGCGCTCGAGCCACCAGCCTCCGGCGGTGCTCGCCCCCCTGCATCCACATTCGGGACGAGCTCAGCACTAGTGACGAAGAAGGGAACCACGTTGACGGGGTTCTCGCGAGGCCCCACTAGGCCTACCAGGCGCAGCCCCCACTCGTCAAAGGAAGGCATGTGCTCCACAAATTCTGCCTTGTTCCTGCAGCGGTATAGCAGACAGCTCCTCCCGGGCATGTCGTCCGGCGACGCGACACCCGTCAGGACCCCAAGCACAGTTTTGTTGGGGAACGTAGTAATTTCAAAATTTTCCTACGCACACGCAAGATCATGGTGATGCATAGCAACGAGAGGGGAGAGTGTTGTCCACGTACCCTCGTAGACCGATAGCGGAATCGTTTAACACAACGCGAATGATGTAGTCGTACGTCTTCACGATCCGACCGATCAAGTACCGAACGCACGGCACCTCCGAGTTCAGCACACGTTCAGCTTGATGACGTCCCTCGAACTCCGATCCAGCCGAGTGTTGAGGGAGAGTTTCGTCAGCACGACGGCGTGGTGACGATGATGATGTTCTACCGACGCAGGGCTTCGCCTAAGCACTGCTACGATATTATCAAGGTGTAATATGGTGGAGGGGGGCACCGCACACGGCTAAAAGATCGTTGATCAATTGTGTGTCAAGAGGTGCCCCCTGCCCCCGTATATAAATGAGCTAGGGGGAGGCCGCCGGCCAAGGTAGGAGAGGCGCGGCAGGAGGAGTCCTAATCCTACCGGGAGTAGGACTCCCCCCTTTCCATGTTGGAGAAGGAGAGGAACGGGGAAAAGGTGGAGGGGATGAAGGAAGGGGGGGCGCCTCCCCCTTCTCCTTGTCCTATTCGGACTGGGGGGGGGGGAAGGGGCGCGCGGCCCTTCCCTGGCCTCCTCTCCTCTCTTCCACCTAGGACCAATAAGGCCCACAAAGTTACCGGGGGGTTCCGGTAACCTCCCGGTACTCCGGAAAAATCCCGATTTCACCCGGAACACTTCCGATGTCCAAACATAGGCTTCCAATATATCAATATTTATGTCTCGACCATTTCGAGACTCCTCGTGATGTCCGTGATCACATCTGGGACTCCGAAAAACCTTCGGTACATCAAAACATATAAACTCATAATATAACTGTCATCGTAACGTTAAGCGTGCGGACCCTACGGGTTCGAGAACTATGTAGACATGACCGAGACACCTCTCTGGTCAATAACCAATAGCGGAACCTGGATGCTCATATTGGTTCCCACATATTCTATGAAGATCTTTATCGGTCAGACCGCATAACAACATACGTTGTTCCCTTTGTCATCGGTATGTTACTTGCCCGAGATTCGATCGTCGGTATCTCGATACCTAGTTCAATCTCGTTACCGGCAAGTCTCTTTACTCGTTCCGTAATACATCATCCCGCAACTAACTCATTAGTCACAATGCTTGCAAGGCTTATAGTGATGTGTATTACTGAGTGGGCCTAGAGATACCTCTCTGACAATCGGAGTGACAAATCCTAATCTCGAAATACGCCAACCCAACAAGTACCTTTGGAGACACCTGTAGAGCACCTTTATAATCACCCAGTGACGTTGTGACGTTTGGTAGCACACAAAGTGTTCCTCCGGTAAACGGGAGTTGCATAATCTCATAGTCATAGGAACATGTATATGTCATGAAGAAAGCAATAGCAACATACTAAATGATCGAGTGCTAAGCTAATGGAATGGGTCAAGTCAATCACATCATTCTCCTAATGATGTGATCCCGTTAATCAAATGACAACTGATGTCTATGGCTAGGAAACATAACCATCTTTGATCAACGAGCTAGTCAAGTAGAGGCATACTAGTGACACTCTTTTGTTTATGTATTCACACATGTATTATGTTTCCGGTTAATAAAATTCTAGCATGAACAATAAACATTTATCATGATATAAGGAAATAAATAATAACTTTATTATTGCCTCCAGGGCATATTTCCTTCAGTCTCCCACTTGCACTATAGTCAATAATCTAGTATTACACAGTAATGATTCTTACACCCATGGAGTCTTGGTGCTGATCATGTTTTGCTCGTGGAAGAGGCTTAGTCAACGGGTCTGCAACATTCAGATTCGTATGTATCTTGCAAATTTCTATGTCTCTCGACTAAATCCCGGATGAAATTGAAGCGTCTTTTGATGTGCTTAGTTCTCTTGTGAAATCTAGATTCCTTTGCTAAGGCAATTGCACCAGTATTGTCACAAAAGATTTTCATTGGTCCCGATGCACTAGGTATGACACCTAGATCGGATATGAACTCCTTCATCCAGACTCCTTCATTTGTTGCTTCCGAAGCAGCTATGTACTCCGCTTCACACATAGATCCTGCCACGACACTTTGCTTAGAACTGCACCAACTGACAGCTCCACCGTTCAACGTAAATACGTATCCGGTTTGCGATTTAGAACCGTCCGGATCAGTGTCAAAGCTTGCATCAACGTAACCATTTACGATGAGCTCTTTGTCACCTCCATAAACGAGAAACATATCCTTAGTTCTTTTCAGGTATTTCAGGATGTTCTTGACCGCTGTCCAGTGATCCACTCCTGGATTACTTTGGTACCTCCCTGCTAAACTTATGGCAAGGCACACATCAGGTCTGGTACACAGCATTGCATACATGATAGAGCCTATGGCTGAAGCATAGGGAACATCTTTCATCTTCTCTCTATCTTCTGCAGTGGTCGGGCATTGAGTCTTACTCAATCTCACACCTTGTAGTACAAGCAAGAACCCTTTCTTTGCTTGATCCATTTTGAACTTCTTCAAAACTTTGTCAAGGTATGTGCTTTGTGAAAGTCCAATTAAGCGTCTTGATCTATCTCTATAGATCTTGATGCCCAATATATATGCAGCTTCACCGAGGTCTTTCATTGAAAAAGTCTTATTCAAGTATCCCTTTATGCTATCCAGAAATTCTATATCATTTCCAATTAGCAATATGTCATCCACATATAATATCAGAAATGCTACTGAGCTCCCACTCACTTTCTTATAAATACAGGCTTCTCCAAAAGTCTGTATTAAACCAAATGCTTTGATCACACTATGAAAGCGTTTATTCCAACTCCGAGAGGCTTGCACCAGCCCATAAATGGATCGCTGGAGCTTGCACACTTTGTTAGCTCCCTTTGGATCGACAAAACCTTCCGGTTGCATCATATACAACTCTTCTTACAGAAATCCATTCAGGAATGCAGTTTTGACATCCATTTGCCAAATTTCATAATCATAAAATGCGGCAATTGCTAACATGATTCGGACAGACTTAAGCATCGCTACGGGTGAGAAGGTCTCATCGTAGTCAATCCCTTGAACTTGTCGAAAACCTTTCGCAACAAGTCGAGCTTTATAGACAGTAACATTACCGTCAGCGTCAGTCTTCTTCTTGAAGATCCATTTATTTTCAATGGCTTGCCGATCATCGGGCAAGTCAACCAAAGTCCATACTTTGTTCTCATACATGGATCCCATCTCGGATTTCATGGCCTCAAGCCATTTTGCGGAATCTGGGCTCACCATCGCTTCTTCATAGTTCATAGGTTCGTCATGGTCTAGTAACATAACCTCCAGAACAGGATTACCGTACCACTCTGGTGCGGATCTTGATCTGGTTGACCTACGAGGTTCAGTAATAACTTGATCTGAAGTTTCATGATCATTATCATTAACTTCCCCACTAATTGGCGTAGGTGTCGCAGAAACTGGTTTCTGTGATGATCTACTTTCCAATAAGGGAGCAGGTACAGTTACCTCATCAAGTTCTACTTTCCTCCCACTCACTTCTTTCGAGAGAAACTCCTTCTCTAGAAAGGATCCATTCTTAGCAACGAATGTCTTGCCTTCGGATCTGTGATAGAAGGTGTACCCAACAGTCTCCTTTGGGTATCCTATGAAGACACATTTCTTCGATTTAGGTTCGAGCTTATCAGGTTGAAGTTTCTTCACATAAGCATCGCAACCCCAAACTTTAAGATACAACAACTTTGGTTTCTTGCCAAACCATAGTTCATAAGGCGTCGTCTCAACGGATTTCGATGGTGTCCTATTTAGAGTGAATGCAGCCATCTCTAAAGCATAACCCCAAAACGATAGCGGTAAATCAGTAAGAGACATCATAGATCGCACCATATCTAGTAAAGTACGATTACGATGTTCGGACACACCATTACACTGTGGTGTTCCGGGTGGCGTGAGTTGCGAAACTATTCCGCATTGTTTCAAATGAAGACCAAACTCATAACTTAAATATTCTCCTCCACGATCAGATCGTAGAAATTTTATTTTCTTGTTACGATGATTTTCAACTTCACTCTGAAATTCTTTGAACTTTTCAAATGTTTCAGACTTATGTTTTATTAAGTAGATATACCCATATCTGCTCAAATCATCTGTGAAGGTGAGAAAATAACGATATCCGCCACGAGGCTCAATATTCATCGGACCACATATATCTGTATGTATGATTTCCAGTAAATCTGTTGCTCTCTCCATAGTTCCGGAGAACGGTGTTTTAGTCATCTTCATGCGTTTACACCGCTATGACCTAAGCGGCAGTCCCACAAATGAGTTGCACTATCATTATCAACTCTGCATCTTTTGGCTTCAATATTATGAATATGTGTATCACTACTATCGAGATTCAACAAGAATAGACCACTCTTCAAGGGTGCATGACCATAAAAGATATTATTCATATAAATAGAACAACCATTATTCTCTGATTTAAATGAATAACCATCTCGCATCAAACAAGATCCAGATATAATGTTCATGCTTAACGCTGGCACCAAATAACAATTATTTAGGTCTAAAACTAATCCCGAAGGTAGATGTAGAGGTAGCGTGCCGACCGCGATCACATCGACTTTGGAACCATTTCCCACGCGCATCGTCACCTCGTCCTTAGCCAATCTTCGCTTAATCTGTAGCCCCTGTTTCGAGTTGCAAATATTAGCAACAGAACTAGTATCAAATACCCAGGTGCTACTGCGAGCATTAGTAAGGTACACATCAATAACATGTATATCACATATACCTTTGTTAACCTTGCCATCCTTCTTATCCGCCAAATACTTGGCGCAGTTCCGCTTCCAGTGACCAGTCTGCTTGCAGTAGAAGCACTCAGTTTCAGGTTTAGGTCCAGACTTGGGTTTCTTCTCCTGAACATCAACTTGCTTGTTGTTCTTCTTGAAGTTCCCCTTCTTCTTTCCTTTGCCCTTTTTCTTGAAACTAGTGGTCTTATTGACCATCAACACTTGATGCTCCTTTTTGATTTCTACCTCCGCTGCCTTTAGCATTGCGAAGAGCTCGGGAATTGTCTTATTCGTCCCTTGCATGTTATAGTTCATCACGAAGCTCTTGTAGCTTGGTGGCAGTGATTGAAGAATTCTGTCAATGACGCTATCATCCGGAAGATTAACTCCCAGTTGAATCAAGTGATTATTATACCCAGACATTTTGAGTATATGCTCACTGACAGAACTATTCTCTTCCATCTTGCAGCTGTAGAACTTATTGGAGACTTCATATCTCTCAATCCGGGCATTTGCTTGAAATATTAACTTCAACTCCTGGAACATCTCATATGCTCCATGACGTTCAAAACGTCGTTGAAGACCCGGTTCTAAGCCGTAAAGCATGGCACACTGAACTATCGAGTAGTCATTAGCTTTGCTCTGCCAGACGTTCATAACTTCTGGTGTTGCTCTTGCAGGAGGCCTGGCACCCAGCGGTGCTTCCAGGACGTAATTCTTCTGTGCAGCAATGAGGATAATCCTCAAGTTACGGACCTAGTCCGTGTAATTGCTACCATCATCTTTCAACTTTGCTTTCTCAAGGAACGCATTAAAATTCAACGGAACAACAGCACGGGCCATCTATCTACAATTAACATAGACAAGCAAGATACTATCAGGTACTAAGTTCATGATAAATTTAAGTTCTATTAATCATATTACTTAAGAACTCCCACTTAGATAGACATCTCTCTAATCATCTAAGTGATTACGTGATCCAAATCAACTAAACCATGTCCGGTCATCACGTGAGATGGAGTAGTTTCAATGGTGAACATCACTATGTTGATCATATCTACTATATGATTCACGCTCTACCTTTCGGTCTCCGTGTTCCGAGGCCATATCTGCATATGCTAGGCTCGTCAAGTTTAACCTGAGTATTCCGCGTGTGCAACTGTTTTGCACCCGTTGTATTTGAACGTAGAGCCTATCACACCCGATCATCACGTGGTGTCTCAGCACGAAGAACTTTCGCAACGGTGCATACTCAGGGAGAACACTTTTATCTTGAAATTTTAGTGACAGATCATCTTATAATGCTACCGTCAATCAAAGCAAGATAAGATGCATAAAAGATAAACATCACATGCAATCAATATAAGTGATATGATATGGCCATCATCATCTTGTGCTTGTGATCTCCATCTCCGAAGCACCGTCATGATCACCATCGTCACCGGCGCGACACCTTGATCTCCATCGTAGCATCGCTGTCGTCTCGCCAACTATTTGCTTTTACAACTATCGCTACTGCTTAGTGATAAAGTAAAACAATTACATGGCGATTGCATTTCATACAATAAAGCGACAACCATATGGCTCCTGCCAGTTGCCGATAACTCGGTTACAAAACATGATCATCTCATACAATAAAATATAGCGTCATGTCTTGACCATATCACATCACAACATGCCCTGCAAAAACAAGTTAGACGTCCTCTACTTTGTTGTTGCAAGTTTTACGTGGCTGCTACGGGCTTAGCAAGAACCGCTCTTACCTACGCATCAAAACCACAACGATAGTTTGTCATGTTGGTGCTGTTTTAACCTTCGCAAGGACCGGGCGTAGCCACACTCGGTTCAACTAAAGTGAGAGAGACAGACACCCCCAGTCACCTTTAAGCATTGAGTGCTCGCAACAGTGAAACCAGTCTCGCGTAAGCGTACGCGTAATGTCGGTCCGGGCCGCTTCATCTCACAATACCGCCGAACCAAAGTATGACATGCTGGTATGGAGTATGACTTATATCGCCCACAACTCACTTGTCTTCTACTCGTGCATAACATCAACGCATAAAACCAGGCTCGGATGCCACTGTTGGGGAACGTAGTAATTTCAAAATTTTCCTACGCACACGCAAGATCATGTTGATGCATAGCAACGAGAGGGGAGAGTGTTGTCCACGTACCCTCGTAGACCGATAGCGGAAGCGTTTAACACAACGCGGTTGATGTAGTCGTACGTCTTCACGATCCGACCGATCAAGTACCGAACGCACGGCACCTCCGAGTTCAGCACACGTTCAGCTCGATGACGTCCCTCGAATTCCGATCCAGCTGAGTGTTGAGGGAGAGTTTCGTCAGCACGATGGCGTGGTGACGATGATGATGTTCTACCGATGCAGGGCTTCGCCTAAGCACGGCTATGATATTATCGAGGTGTAATATGGTGGAGGGGGCACCGCACACGGCTAAAAGATCGTTGATCAATTGTGTGTCAAGAGGTGCCCCCTGCCCCCGTATATAAAGGAGCAAGGGGGAGGCCGCCGGCCAAGGGAGGAGAGGCGCGCCAGGAGGAGTCCTACTCCTACCGGGAGTAGGACTCCCCCCTTTCCATGTTGGTCTAGGAGAGGAAGGGGGAAAAGGTGGAGGGGAGGAAGGAAGGGGGGGGGGCGCCGCCCCCTTCTCCTTGTCCTATTCGGACTGGGGGGAAGGGGCGCGGCCCTGCCCTGGCCTCCTCTCCTCTCTTCCACCTGGGCCCACTAAGGCCCATTAAGTTACCGAGGGATCCTGGTAACCTCCCGGTACTCCGGAAAAATCAAGATTTCACCCGGAACACTTCCGATGTCCAAACATAGGCTTCCAATATATCAATCTTTATGTCTCGACTATTTCGAGACTCCTCGTCATGTCCGTGATCACATCCGGGACTCCGAACAACCTTCGGTGCATCAAAACATATAAACTCATAATATAACTGTCATCGTAACGTTAAGCGTGCGGACCCTACGGGTTCGAGAACTATGTAGACATGACCGAGACACCTCTCCGGTCAATAACCAATAGCGGAACCTAGATGCTCATATTGGTTCCCAAATATTCTATGAAGATCTTTATCGGTCAGACCGCATAACAACATACGTTGTTCCCTTTGTCATCGGTATGTTACTTGCCCGAGATTCGATCGTCGGTATCTCGATACCTAGTTCAATCTCGTTACCAGCAAGTCTCTTTACTCGTTCCGTAATACATCATCCCGCAACTAACTCATTAGTCACAATGCTTGCAAGGCTTATAGTGATGTGTATTACTGAGTGGGCCCAGAGATACCTCTCCGACAATCGGAGTGACAAATCCTAATCTCGAAATACGCCAACCCAAAAAGTACCTTTGGAGACACCTGTAGAGCACCTTTATAATCACCCAGTTACGTTGTGACGTTTGGTAGCACACAAAGTGTTCCTCCGGTAAACGGGAGTTGCATAATCTCATAGTCATAGCAACATGTATATGTCATGAAGAAAGCAATAGCAACATACTAAACGATCAAGTGCTAAGCTAACGGAATGGGTCAAGTCAATCACATCATTCTCCTAATGATGTGATCCCGTTAATCAAATGACAACTCATGTCTATGGCTAGGAAACATAACCATCTTTGATCAACGAGCTAGTCAAGTAGAGGCATACTAGTGACACTCTATTTGTTTATGTATTCACACATGTATTATGTTTCCGGTTAATACAATTCTAGCATGAACAATAAACATTTATCATGATATAAGGAAATAAATAATAACTTTATTATTGCCTCTAGGGCATATTTCCTTCAAGTTTGCCGCATCTCAAGAGGAAGCCCGGACTCCTGAAGTCTCATATGGTCCTGACTGTTGAGCAAGGCCCACATCGGGCGAGAATGGCGCTGAAGTGGAGCGACTCGGCGCCTGACGAACTCCTTCACCACCATGGGCGCGGTTACGCCGCTGTCTTTCAGCCTCTTCAGCCTGAGCCAGACGGGGACAAGACAGGAGCTCGCGAGCCTCTCGTGGCCCCAACCGGGGTTGGGAATGGCAGGTGTTGACGGAGAATGGAGCATAGGGCTGAGCGCCCCGGCATCGACAAATACCCACCGTGTCCGAAACTCGCTCGTGGATGGGGGGAAGCTCGAAGTTGATCCCTACGCCTGCCGTCACAGCCACAACCTGGAAGCTCGCCCACCCCAAACTTTGCCGAGGATCAATCAGGTGCAGCGAGAAGAAGTGGCGAAAAAGAGCCACGGAAGGGGCAATGCCCACCATGGCCACACACACAAGGGAGAAGACGGCAAGGAGGGTCATGGATTGGGGGTCAAGATGCAGCAATGGGATCTGATAGTGTTCCAACACCGCGTTGAAGAAGGTGGAGAAAGGGGGAATCAGGCCGGCCCAAAGGGCATCGATGAAGATTGGGACTTCGGTGGCTGCCGAGTCAATGCAAGCGCGAGACGCAGGCCAAGCCACCGTCTTTCCCCACTCATTGAAGCTGGTGGTGAGCATGGGACGCACCTTGCCCATGGCCTCGTTGTTGAGCACCTGCGATCGGCCAACTGCGGGCTCGACGGCTGGAGGCGCGCTTGGCAAAGACAAAGGTTTCTTCCCCTTGTCTGCTTGTTTCGGCGCCATGGCGATGAAGCTGGCAGAGCACATGTCAGATTGGAGAGGAGGAGCAGAGGAATTGGGGAAGTAAGGTGTGGGCGATAGAAGAATAACTATGTAGGAAGCATGGGCCGCATAGCCAGGCGGACTCCAAGGCAGCGTGGGGAAGCGGAGACACCCACGACCAATCAATCGCCACGCGTCGACCGAGGCCGCAGGCTTTTGGGGCCCGCGGCGCTCCGCACTTCACCTTTGGCTTCGCCTTGAAGCCAAGCCCGAGCCCGCCTTGGGCCCGGGGGCTACAGTCGGCGTTCTGGGAACGGGGGTCCCCAGACTTGCCTGCCAGCGGCCCGCGGCGTGGCTGTGCTAGCAGGCCTGTACGACCCATCTTCATCAACAAGGCATTCAAGACCCTCGCGAGGGGCCAAGCCTCACGAGGTGGACGATGCAAGAACTCCTCAGGAGCGGCCTCACCAGGTTGGCTCGCGAGGAGCGGAGAGATCAAGGCAGGGTAAACCTCGCGAGGTTCTCATGAGGTGAGCCATGACGAATGAGAGCAGGCGGGCGCCAGCGCGCACAGCGTCCTTGTTTCCCCTTTGGTGCTAAGGAGGCAAGCGCAGGCGCAGAGTACCGAGGCGTCATGCAAAGGTTTCTATATCGATGCAACGAGACCAAGACCAGCAGGACGGCAAGACGGAGGTCACCATGGAGCCCAAGGCAGCGTCACCACCAGAGCCTTTGTAGGCGAAGACCGCTTTTGTCAGGATAAGTAGAACTAGCCACCACCGTAGAGGGCACCGAGTCCAGAGCTCACAAACTAGCCCGAGCTGAGTGAATCCACACACACGAGTTCGCCAAGCGCAAGAACACCTCAACCTTAGGAGGCTGTTCTTCCCCTTCTACTGTTCGTCATCAGCCCGAGAGGCAATCCACCACCACCACACTGGAGTAGGGTATTACACCAAAACGGTGGCCCGAACCAGTATAAATCTCTTGTCTTTCGTGTTGTGAGTTCGTCGAGTTCGTCCGCGAGATCTTAGCAGCTAGGGCGTGGATCGGTAGAGGGGAAAGAACTTCGCGTGCACCCTAGAGTTCGAACCTTAACGGTTTTGCCGGAACCCGTGATCTGACAGAATAGGATTTACCGAAAGCAGTAACATGCTACACTACTCTAATGCAAGCAGTAGGGAGAAGGAATAGGCGATATCTGGTGACCAAGGGGGGGGGCTTGCCTGGAAGCTCAGCCCAGAAGGAGGGGTCGTCAACACCGTAGTCGTACTGGGTAGCAGCGGCGTCGGTCTCGGTGTCTAACAAGAGAACAGGAGGAACAAACCATAAATATAATGCAAACATAAGCATGACGGTGCATGACATGACAATGAGCGGTGCTAAGTGTGCCCTAACGCGGTAGGAGGTGATACCGACGAAGGGGGAAACATCGGGAAAAGTATCCCTAGTGTTTCACATTTTTGGACAGATGAACCGGAGGGGAAAGTTGCACGTTCGCTGTGCTAGGGATGTGTGGCGGACGAACGTGCTACGTATTCGGATTCGTCTTGTCGTTCTGAGAAACTTTCATATACAAAGAATTTTCATACGAGTTACGGTTTATTTCATAATAATTTAAAAGGTTTAATCAGTTTTTAAATTATTAATTTTAAATTAATTCGAAAAATAGCATTATTGCATCAGCATGACGTCAGTAGTCAATAGAGGTGTTGACTGGGTCAAGCTGATATGTGGGTCCCGCATGTCATTGACTGTTCAGGTTAATTAGTGTTTAATTAAGCATGGTTAGTTAGGTTTAACTAAACTAGATTAATTAAGTTAATTAATATTTATTTATTTATATCTTATTTATATCCTTTTTATAAAACGTTCCAGGGGCATGGGCCCCTTATGTCAATGGCCCTAGGGGCCTTAACGGGCACCGGGCGGTGCGGTTACGGGTGCGGGCGGGATGTGCGCCCGCTTGGAAGCCCGAGGCCAACAAGGGGGCCGCCGGCCACGGCGGCAGCTGGAGCAGCGCGGCAAGGGGGCGACAGAGCGGGGCGGACGGGCGAGGCACGGCGGCCGGACGCATAGGCGGCGGCGGGCGCTGCGGGACAGTGAGGCCAGGGGCGGCGACGAGCGTGACGGCCGTGGGGCGGCAGCGGCAGCCGTAGACGGCGAGGCGAGTGGCGACGCGGTAATGGGGAAGGCAGCGGTGGGCGGCGAAGCGCGAGAGCAGTGCGCGGGGCTGCGGTGGTGATTCGAGCTAGGGGGAGTGATGGCGTGGTTGTGGGCACGCGCGGTTGTGGGCGCGACGAGCGGGGGCGAAGCAGAGGACTAGGAGGGGGCCTCACAAGGGATTGTAGGGTGATACGTTTCCATCGTATCTACTTTTCCAAACACTTTTGCCCTTGTTTTGGACTCTAACTTGCATGATTTGAATGGAACTAACCCGGACTGACGCTGTTTTTAGCAGAATTGCCATGGTGTTATTTTTGTGCAGAAATAAAAGTTCTCGGAATGACTTGAAACTTCACGAAGAATATTTTTGGGATTAATAAAAAATAGTGGCGAAAGATTCAAGACCAGGGGAGCCACACCCTGTCCACGAGGGTGGGGGCGCGCCTACCCCCTGTGCGCGCCCCCGTGTCTCGTGGGCCCCCTAAGGCTCCACCGACCTCAACTCCAACTCTATATATTCACGTTTGGGGAGAAAAAATCAGAGAGAAGGATTCATCACGTTTTATGATACGCAGCGGCCGCCAAGCCCTAAACTCTCTCAGGAGGGCTGATCTCGAGTCCGTTCGGGGCTCCGGAGAGGGGAATCCGTCGCCGTAGTCATCATCAACCTTCCTCCATCACCAATTTCATGATGCTCACCATCGTGCGTGAGTAATTCCATCATAGGCTTGCTGGACGGTGATGGGTTGGATGAGATTTATCATGTAATTGGGTTAGTTTTGTTAGGGTTTGATCCCTAGTATCCATTATGTTCTGAGATTGATGTTGCTATGACTTTGCTATGCTTAATGCTTGTCACTAGGGCCCGAGTGCCATGAATTCAGATCTGAACCTATTATGTTTTCATGAATATATGTGAGTTCTTGATCCTATCTTGCAAGTCAATAGTCACCTACTATGTGTTATGATCCGGCAACCCCGAAGTGACAATAATCGGGACCACTCTCGGTGATGACCGTAGTTTGAGGAGTTCATGTATTCACTAAGTGTTAATGCTTTGGTCCGGTACTCTATTAAAAGGAGGCCTTTATATCCCTTAGTTTCCAATAGGACCCCGCTGCCACGGGAGGGTGGGACAAAAGATGTCATGCAAGTTCTTTTCCATAAGCATGTATGACTATATTCGGAATACATGCCTACATTACATAGATGAATTGGAGCTAGTTCTCTGTCACCATATGTTATAACTGTTGCATGAGGAATCGCATCCGACATAATTATCCATCACTGGTCCAATGCCTACGAGCTTTTCACATATTAATCTTTGCTTAGTTACTTTACCGTTGCCACTGTTACAATTACTACAAAACTGCTACTGTTACCTTTGCCACCGTTACCGTTACTTCCATACAACTTTGCTACTAAATACTTTGCTGCAGATATTAAGTTTTCTAGGTGTGGTTGAATTGGCAACTCAACTGCTAATACTTGAGAATATTCTTTGGCTCCCTTGTGTCGAATCAATAAATTTGGGTTGAATACTTTACCCTTGAAAGCTGTTGCGATCCCCTATACTTGTTGGTTATCATAGGGCATGGGGCAGTGGGGCGCGGGGAGGAGGACGCGGACAATGGCGTCGGAGACGGGGAGGCAGTCCGGCGACGGCGGTGATGTGGTCGGGGCGGCGGGGTGACTTTGCGGCGAGGTGGCGCCGGTGACCCGGCGATGACGACATGCACAACGGCAGGGAGGCGACGGCGGACAACGGCAAGCGACGTCGGGAAGCACCGAGTGGCGGGGCGCAGCCGTCGGGGCGGCGCCAGGGGCAGCTGGTTCGATCCCGATCCATATCAGATCGGGAGAGGAGGGAGGAGCGACCGATGGAGAGAGGGGATCGTGGGGGAGTGCGGGGTGTTGTGGTGGATCGGGCTAGGGTTAGTGGGGCGTGGTTATGCAGGGGCACCGGGTGGGCCGGACTGACTGGTTTAGGTCAGCTGGGTCGAGGCCCAGTGGGCAAAAGGGGGCTTGCTTCCTCTTTCTAATTTTCCTTTTGCATTTTCTTCTATTCTTCCTGTTTGCAATTTTCTCTACGGTTTTCTATTTATTTTAGCTACCAAACAAACTTTCTCGAAAGTGCCACTTAGCACAAAATTACTTGTCAACATTTTAAAGCAGCACACAAAGTTACAACTTATTTTGAAAAGGTTGGATATTTATCTAAATTGAAATGGTAAATTTCATCATTGCTAACTCGGTTTGAAAGGTTAGGGGCATTTTATTAATTCATAAAATGTTGGATAATTTATGAGAAATAGTTAGGGAATATTCTCAACCCAGCCTACATCTTTATTTTATTATTTGGAAATTTAATAATTTGACTTGCATTTGAATTTGAATTCGAGTTCGGTTTGGATCAAGGTGATGTTTAGAAGATTAATCGCGATGACATGGCACCATACGTGTGTGGTTACTGTAGCTTAACTACCCGGGCGTTACAAATATCCTCCACTACAAGAAATCTCGTCCCGAGATTTAAGAGGGAGAGTAAGGGGGAAAGACTAGGTTACGTAATTCTAACAGTTCTCCTCCGGCTTGGTTGCTCTTCCCGAAGAAGTTGACCCATTTCGTTGATGTATTCATCTCTCTGCTTCAAGCCATCATGATGAAGTTGTCATCCTGTCTTCGGGAGTTACATCATACTAACGAAAAAGGATAAGGGGTATCTTCGGAAGAACTGACCTCTACAAGGTTGCTTATCTTGTATAACACCAGGGAAGGTGGCGAAAAGTAACTCTCGAATTGAAACTTAAGAAAATTTTGAGAGCAAGGTAAGAAGGTACCAATAAGAAGTTTCGAGCGGATAGGCAATCGTTCATTGCCTGAAACAGGGTGTGAAAGGGTCCGGAGAAACTAGAATAAGTATTGTGTCCGATACCAGAACTGATCACAAGGAAGGTGGCTCACGAATTACACGCGAAGCCAAGCGCGAGGAATAACTTTCGAGATAGGGATGTACAGGAGAGTCTGGTTTCGATCCTGTGGAACTGTGGGTTATGGGCCCACCATGTCGGTTAAAATTAGAAGGAGCAGTGACATCTTGAACAATCATGATAGCAAGGCATGTTAGAGGGTAGTTTATCAGTTATGTTGGCAACAACGTCGGTACCAACGGTGAGGCACGAAGAAAACCATTTTCCTGCTCGTTGAACGAGGCAGACCAATAGGCTAGGTTCTCGTCCATCGGTGGTTATAGGAATGTCATCAACAAAAGCGATAGGGTATTACTGACACGGTTGTACACCAAGGTGTTTACATAAGTAGAAGAATATTACTGCTTAGATCATATAGATCACAAGAAAGGTTAAACAAAACAATGGAAAGGAAAATGTGTTAAACACATATTTCAGGGGTATACCCTTCCCAAGGACAAGCAGAGCATGATATCCATGACATGATAGAAAGTAGAAAACCATTTAGGTAAGAGGAGAGGAATTCCATGACATTACCCATACAGCGGTGTTTGGATAATTGTTAAAGAAAATTTTGTATTGTGCTTGAAATGTTGTTATTGAAAATCGGAGTACCATAGACATGCTTCGAGACAGCATTGACATGGTCATTTGGTAAAGATTAGACTTTGGATTCACAAAGGATCCATCAAGAACAAATTATAGAATAAGTCTTACAATTTCCTCATGGAAGAATGGCCAAAATTGCTAAAAAGGATACTATAATAATAGGTACTACGCCAAGGTGTGCTAGGCATGACATCACCTTACCGGGTCTTATAAAGACCAATGTTATAACTCTTGCAATTATGTTCCAACCATCATATCTGACCGAGATTCAGATCTGATTCGTGTCAGGATACCTCAGACTCGGGATGCCTGAGGAGAAAAGGGCGCGACACAAATTGACAAGATGACATTGCAAGATTCCCGGGAAATGAACTTATGGAAGCAAGTTGCGAAATAAGAGTTCATCATTAACCAAGGAGAGGAAGAGGATGTGGCTCATGGACTCAATGAAAATTTATCGAGATTTTCAAAAGATGGGTTTCCACAATTATGTTAACAAGGAGATAACATTTATCAGATCAAATGATATTATGATGTATGACCGAGGAAAACATACACAATTAAACATTGGTTGAAAGGTGCACCCAAAATATGGGCTTAGGTAGCAAGATCAAAGTTAGAATGGTGATTCTATAACCAATAGTCTAAGAACGAACGGTTGACCACAACTTCAAAGCAATACGGTGGCTAGAAGTATAGAATCCAAGCAGCACCGTTCACTTGTTGGTGTCCCGGTTAGAATCAACAAGGGGGCCAAGAAACAAGGGTGATGGTGTGAAGTATCATAATACCAAGAATTATTTAAGAGGTGGAGCCATTCTCACAACATCCTTGATATAAAAGATGATAATAATCCAACGTGGAACATAACATAAGCTGGATAGCAAGGAGCTCCATAACATGATCAAGCTTGTGCTGGAGGGAAGGCAATGATGTCGTCAATGATAATACAATTCATCGAGGGACAAGGATGGTATTTCTCATCAAGAATTCGATTGATATCCTGGAAGGAGTCAAAATGTTGATGATGATCAAGACAAATTTTGTCGAGATATTTCATGAAGATGTAATCGATCAGCGATGACATCAAGTCAATGGAATGATGAAGCTAGAGGTTATTGGAACCACGGTTACGACACAAACTCGAAATCAAGCTTGTTGTTTAAGGTGAAAGGGTATGACGAGGAAGATCGACGTAAGCTTAGCTATCGTCGCAAATTATGCTCCCGGAAGAAGGACCAGATAGCACAGTTAAAAATTTAGCACGATAATGATATAGTCGATCAGGCTAGGAATGACTTGAAGGATTATTAAACTTCCCAACAACAAAGTACTAGGAGTACTGAATCACAGTGTTGATTCGATTCACTATGCGGTGTTCTCGATTGACGACAACCCAGAACCCGTGGAGTAATTATGGCAGGAAAAGGGTACTACTTCACCAAAAGTTCAAAAGAGGTAGGGCAATAGCATGATATCCTAGAGGTACCAGGGGGTAAACTCGAAGGTAGGACATAATAAAGGTTGGATAGGGGTATTGATCTGCAGAATACAAGTACCTTAACTTGCCTGAAGAAAAGAATCAAGGAATATCAATATGGCCGGAACCGTGATTGCAAAAGACCCTATCCCAGATATAAGATGAACTTATACCAAGGGAATAATTAATTTTAAGAGAAGCTTCCATGAAAAGATCAGCATCGTGTCCATGGGCATGAACGCAAAGTTCAAGGTTGACTCCCACTTCTTCAATGTATAACCTTCCATTCACTTCTCTATTAAAATGATTTGGGTGTGAAAACCTAAATGGTGAATTACATGAGGAGTATGACCCGTGAAAACTTTCGGGTTCACACAGATTAAGGAAGTCATAGGTTCAACCCATCGGGGTATCTTAGAAGCATATACCACAAGCATCAAGAGTAAATATCACCAGCTCAAAAGCAAAGCATGGTTAGCCAAATCAGAGAATAGGATTTACCAATGGCATTATGTACCAGGGAAAGAACTTCTCGAGGTTTTGTATAAGAAGGACACCGTCGAATGATAATTCAATAAAGGATCAGACGGTCCATAACGGAGCTGATGTGAGCATCAGCACACAACCGAAGGAATGAACAATGTGAATGCATGGGATCATAGAAACAACTGACTAATTCAAAGCTCAAATGCAAAGGAATTATGATTTCCAATTCAAGGGATCAAAAGCAAACGCTCTGATTAAGGATGGATAAGTTGAGTAGGATTAGGGGTAAAATCGATGGCAATTTTATTGCTTGAGATCCAGCTCATCTTTAAAATAACGTCTGAGCTAGAAGGATGAATTCTAGGACCTGATTGAGGATTGCAAGCACTCGCAACATATTGAATCGGCCTACTAAAAAAGACAATGGCAAAGGATGTCAATAAGATTTCCAGACTTATGAGATTATTCATAATGCAAGCAAGCAAGAATTTCAAGAGCAATAGGCTGCTGATGGTTTTCGGAAGATCGAAGGGTATTTTGAAGACTTGTGTGAAATACGTGAATGGACTGGGGATAAGCGGATACTCGGTAAGTGCGAGAATTATCCGTAGGGGTATTCAGGTGGCAAATAACAGCAAGGCAGTAACCTCAAAGGATTCTCGGAACAATAGATAGAATTTCGGGGTATCTTGTAATAACAAGATTAACTGGGAATATTGTATGAATGGCGAGCATATGTGGTTATCCATAGGGGATTATCGATGGAAGGGAATTGCAAAAGCGACGACATAAAGTCTCGAGAGAACATCAGAGGGTATGTTCGGATTCTTCTGGTGTAGCAGGCGATCATCTGTAATAAGGGGCTCTCCAGGAGAAAGTTGTTACAAGAACCTAATGTTAGTGTATAGCAAATTCATTTAACCCGAGTAAAAGAGAGTTCAGAGTCCCGGAGTAAAGATCGAGGAGTAAAAGATCCTAATACCACCCAATGGCGATGTGGGCCCGTAAGCCACACAGCCATGTTAGTAAAAGTTTTGCAATGACTAGAGTCAACTTCGGCCAAGGAGTTGGAAGGGGGATTCCTATAGATAGTCGGCTCTAATACCAACTTGTGACGCCCCTGATTCAATCGTCCACTGATCATGCACGCAAATGTGTACGATCAAGATCAAGGACTCGCGGGAGATATCACAACACAACTCTAAAAACATAAATAAGTCATACAAGCATCATAATACAAACCAGGGGCCTCGAGGGCTAGAATACAAGTGCTCGATCATAGACGAGTCAGCAGAAGCAACAATATCTGAGTACAGACATAAGTTAAACAGGTTGCCATAAGCTGGCTAGCACAAACTAGGATACAGATTGAAAGAGGCGCAAGCCTCCTGCCTGGGATCCTCCTAAACTACTCCTGGTCGTCGGCAGCAGCGTGCATGTAATAGTGGGCACCCGCGGTGTAGTACGACTCATCGTCGACGGTGGCGTCTGGCTCCTGGGCTCCAACATCTGGTTGCGACGTTCGAAAAGAAGAGGAAAAGGGGGAAAAGAGGGAGCAAAGCAACCATGAGTACTCATACAAAGTACTCGCAAGCAAGGATCTACACTACATATGCATGGGTATCTGTGTAAAGGGATAATATCGGTGGACTGAACTGCAGAATGCAAGAATAAGAGGGGGATAGCTAGTCCTGTCGAAGACTACGCTTCTGGCAGCCTCTGTCTTGCAGCATGTAGAACAGAGTAGATGGTAAGTTCACCAAGTATCATCGCATAGCATAATCCTACCTGGCGATCCTCCCCTCGTCGCCCTGTGTGAGAGCGATCACCGGGTTATATCTGGCACTTGGAAGGGTGTGTTTTATTAAGTATACAGTTCTAGTTGTCATAAGGTCAAGGTACAACTCCGGGTCGTCCTTTTACTGAGGATCACGGCTATTCGAATAGATCAACTTCCCTGCAAAGGTGCACCACATTACCCAACACGCTCGATCCCTCTGGCCAGACACACTTTCCTGGGCCATGCCCGTCCTCGGAAGATCAACACGTCGCAGCCCTACCTAGGCACAACAGAGAGGTCAGCACGCCTGTCTTAATCCCATGCGCGCGGGGGTATGGGCCCACCGCCCATTGCACACCTGCACATTGCGAACGCGGCCGGTGAGTAACACCTCTCACGTAGGTGGTCTCAACCTGCCTTGTCGCTCCGCCACAAACTAACAGTCGGGGACCGTCAGAAACCCAGGCCCACCTCTACCGGGATGGAGCCACCTGTCCTTTCAGCCCCCACATTAGAATCACTTGAAGGTACTCTATGGGCCGACCCGACTTTAGTCACCACATGTATCATATAATGTATACAAGTATAAACCTATGATCACCTCTCGAGTGATCATGGCCCGGTAGTATAGCATGGTAGGCGGACAAGAATGTACGGCCACTGATGGAATACTAGCATCCTATACTAAGCATTTAGGATTGCAGGTAAGGGTAACAACTGTAGCAATAATGACAGGCTATGCAGCAGAATAGGATTAACCGAAAGCAATAACATGCTACACTACTCTAATGCAAGCAGTAGAGAGAAGGAATATGCAATATCTGGTGATCAAGGGGGGGCTTGCCTGGAAGCTTAGCCGAGAAGGAGGGGTCGTCAACCCAGTAGTTGTACTAGGTAGCAACGGCGTCGGTCTCGGTGTCTAACAAGAGAACAGGGGGGAAGAAACAATAAATATAATGCAAACATAAGAATGACGATGCATGACATGGTGTGCCCTAACGCGGTAGGAGGTGATACTGACTAAGGAGGGAAACATCCAGGAAAGTATCCCTGGTGTTTCGCTTCTTCGGAAAGATGAACTGGAGGGGGAAAGTTGCGTGTTCTCTATGCTAGGGATGTGTGGCAGACGAACGGGCTACATATTCGGATTCGTTACGTCGTTCTGAGCAACTTTCATATACAACGCATTTTCATCCGAGTTACAGTTTATTTAATATTAATTTGAAAAGGTTTAATTAGTTTTTAAATTATTAATTTAATTTATTCGAAATATAGCATTATTGCATCAGCATGACGTCAGCAGTCAACAGAGGTGTTGACTGGGTTAAGCTGACGTGTGGGTCCTGCATGTCATTGACTGTTCAGGTTAATTAGGGTTTAATTAAGCATGGAAAGTTAAGTTTAACCAAACTAAATTAATAAAGTTAATTAATTAATTAATTGTTTTTATTTATTTATTTATATTTATATTTTTATATCTTTTTTATAAAAAGTTCCACGGGCGTGGGATCCCCATGTCAATGGCCCTAGGGGCCTTAACGGGTACCGGGCAGTGCGGTTACGGGTGCGGGCGGGACGTGCTCCCGCTTGGAGGCCCGAGGACAACACGTGGGCCGCCGGCCAAGGCCGTAGCCGGAGCAGCGCGGCAAGGAGGCGACAGAGCAGGGTGGACGAGCGAGGCACGGCGGCTGGACGCACAGGCGGCGGCGGGCGCAGCGGGACAGTGACGCCAGGGGCGGCGACGAGCGTGATGGCCGTGGGGCGGCAGCGGCAGCCGAAGACGGCGAGGCGAGCGGCAACGCGGTAGGGGGGAAGGCAGCTGCGGGCAACGAAGCGCGAGAACTGTGCGCGGGGCTGCGGTGGCGATGCGAGCTGGGGGAGTGACGGCGCGGCCGGCGCGGTTGTGGGCGCGCGCGGGATGAGCACCGGCGCCCAGCGGCATCACGCGTGAGCAGGGAGGCGCTGCGGTGCAGAGTAGGTCGAGGCGGGGCGACGAGCGGTGCAGGTGCGCGCTGGAGCGGCTAAGCGCGACCGGCAGAGGGCGCCGGTGGGCGGCGGGGCATCGAGCGTGCGACGCCGTGAGCAGGGGAGGGCGCGCGACGGGCGGGGTGATGCAGAGGAGAAGGAGGGGGCCTCACGAGGGATTGTTGGGCATAGGGCAGTGGGGCACGGGGAGGAAGACGGGGACGACGGCGTCGGAGACGGGGAGGTAGGCCGGCGACGGTGGTGATGAGGTCGGGGCGGCGGGGTGACTTCGGGGCGAGTTGGCGCCGGCGATCCGGCGACGACGACGCGCACAACGGCGGGGAGGCAACGGCGGACAACGGCAAGCAACGTCGTGAAGCACCGACTGGCTAGGCGCGGCCGTCGGGGCGGCTCCAGTGGCAGCGGGTTCGATCCCGATCCAGATCGGATCGGGAGAGGAGGGAGGAGCGACCGAGGGAGAGAGGGGATCGTGGGAGAGTGCAGGGTGTG